>NW_012099333.1:337964-345676 GCF_000951045.1 Mandrillus leucophaeus | reverse complement strand
TATGTGCATAAAATGTGTTCTGATTTTTATGTTTTAATTGTACACAGTACAATAAATCATTATTTCTCACAATTTTTAAAAATGTTATGTGTTGTTAGGTGCAATTATTTCATTTGAGGGTAAGATGTTACTAAAATATCCTCCAAGTCTCACAGAAAATGTTGATTTAAGACATCATAATTACATTGAAAAGTAAGCTTAAGGAAGGTAGTAATGTGGTTAAAGAAGAGATTTAAAAGATAATTTTAGCTATAACATTTTGGACAGATTGAAGAGAAGGCTAAGACAGGTGGTGAAGAATGGGTTTTGGAATACCAGATGTGAAATGACAAGGGCAGGAACAGAGATTTAACTGTGGAAAAATAATAAGTGCTAGAAATGTATTTCTGATTTTCCAAAGGAAAACTGTTCAGCTTGCCTTTGTGTGTAGAATTTTGCAATATGGTCTTTTACATACAACTAATTCCTGACTAATAAGGCAGAGAATAACTTGTTTATTAATTTTGTTCATCTGGTAATAAACCTGTTGTTGTATTTTGCTTCACTGCAGCCAAACTCTCAGTTTTCCTCCTTTTAATTTTTGCAATTCTCCACTGCTACTCTTCAAGAAATGCTTTTCAGTAAGTGGGAAATGTGTACAAAACAAGTGTGGCAATTTTTGAAGAGAAAATCTTTATTTGTAAAAGAAGTATTTATTAGAATTTACATTGAAAATAATCTTAAGGGTGGAAATTATTAAAAATGGAAATTCAGGCAGGGAAACATTCAGCAATAACTGAGGGTTCCAATTTGTAGGGCTTACATTCTAAGCATTTCAATATCTGCAACCCTCACTGGCATTTTTTTTTTCTATGCAGCTCAATAATCTTTATTAACTATAAGCCAAATGCAAAATCTGTCATTGAAGGGTTCCTGAGTCTTCTTCCTATTAGGTCGGATCAATTAGACTGACATAAAAATAAGAACTCTTTGCAATGTGAACATCAGCTCTAATCTAAGAAAGTGGCTGATGAGAAAGGGTGTTGCCCATCCTGGGTTCAGACATAGACCAGCAGAAACAACAAAGAGCTGCCATAAAGATAGAGGTAGATTGGAAAGATCCAAGACAGATGCACTCAGTTGGTCAAGGCCAAGGGCTTAGCCAATGCCTTGCTTTAGCGAGACTAACAGTTGACCCCAAATATTTGTTGCCTTATTATCATTTATTTAAAAGACAGCATCTCACTCTATCACCCAGGTTAGAGTGCAGTGGCACAATCACCACTCACTGCAGCCTCAAACTCCTGGACTCAAGCTATCTTCCCATCTCAGCTTCCGGGGTAGTTAGGACTACAGCTGCGTACCACCATGTCCAGCTAATTTTTAGTGTTTTTTTTTGTTTTTTTTTTCCTAGAGATACCATCTCACTGTTCAGTCTAGTCTTGAACTCCTGACCTCACGTGACCCTCCTGCCTTGGCCTACCAAAGTGCTGAGATTATAGGTGTGAGCCACTGCTAAAGGAAAATGCAGGCTATTAGGATTATCAATACTCTCCTTTTAAATCATTTGTACAATTTTGAAAAATGGATGTTAACTTCTCAAGTTCTCTCCCAGGAAATTCTTCTGGCTACCTCCTAAAGGTTAAAAATTCACTAGGAATTTTCCTTGAGCCCCTAATTGCCTTCTCATGTTCTGTGTGAGATCTTGGCCATTCTCATGTCTCTAACCTCTACTAAAGATACTCATGTCAATGTCTCTATTCTAAGCCTCTCTCTTTCTGATTTACATTCATCTGCTAACTAGACATCTCTGCCTGGAGGTCATACAAGTGCTTCAATCTCAATGTTTCAAATTGTGAGCACATTCATTTCCTTTTGTAATTTTACTTCCTCCTGTATTCTTCTCTTATTTGATGGTATCACTTTCCATACAGCAGTCATGCAAGAAGTCAGGTAGTCACTACAGAACATATTTTTCTTCCACATCACAGTATATGTGTCACAAAATCTAGCCGACTTTCCTACCTAGATAGCTCTGGGACATGTCCCCTCTCTTTGTCCTTATAGCATTGCTTTGGTTTAACCTTCGTCTTATGCAATAGGTTCCTAACTTCTCTGCCTATCTCTAGTCTTCTCCTGCCAGAGTTAATTCTCAATCCTGCCACTAGAGAGAACTTTATAAAACTTAAATTTGACCATGTAATCTATTACTGTACCCTTCAAAGGAGTCTTAGCTCTTAGAAGGTAAATTTCTAATTCTTTAATACTACATATAAGGAACTTCATATCTGACACCTGCCAGCTCCATCCCCCCATGCTATCTTTTGTTGTGCATTACCTAGAATGCCACTCCTACCTTGTTAACTCATCCCACTTTGCTGAATTCCTGCTAATTTTATGAAATTCAATTCATGTCACCTTTTTAAGGAAACCTTCCCTGACTTTCATACTGGTTCTCAGAGTGTACCTCAGGAGATGCCTCGTTCTGAACTTTTAAAATAGTTTTACACATGTCCATCACTGCCCTCATTGCACTGCCTTTAAAAATCAAAACAACTGATTATAGTTTTGTGACAGTCTCCCAGGCTATGTTGTGGGTGACTTGAGGACAGGGACTATGGTTTGTTCTTCATAGCCGACATGCTTGGCACAGATAATCTAATACAAAGTAGTAACAAAAAAACAAAACAAAACAAAACACACATTTTTTTCAATGATGGATGAATATATAAAGGTGCAAAAAATAAAGAAAGAGGAAATAAATGTACTGCTAAAAACTTCAGTTATTATTACTATTTGCTATTTCTCAATTTCACTAACATTTTGATCAAGAAGTCACAATAAACAAAATCATAGGGTAGCCAGAGGAAAAAAAAATACCTAGGCCTTCTTGTTTGAGGGCATTTCTATACATGTATTTGCATTTCTCCACATTTCTAGATCTTTGAAGTTTAAGCCCATCAGAGTAATTTGAAGGATAATTTATGTTTTTTCTTAACTTCCCATTTTAATAGTCTAACTACTATTTGAATATTTCAAAATCACTGTAAAGTGTCTCGATAAACATATTCAGATCATAATCATTTTAAGACAAATGTGATCTGCTCTGTGGATCTGATGATGGAAAGGATAGTCCCTTATAACCTTTTTATAGTTTTTTCTTTGGATCTTTTATTTTTGTCCAGAGGATTAATTTGCTGTACTTAATCCTATACTTAATTAAAAAAGTTAAAATTCTCAACGTAAGCATAACGTAGATTAATGAAATTAATCTAAATATTACAAATAAGTAGTAAGATGCCACCTTCTGGCTCTCGAAGAAAAAGAGAGAAAATCGACGGTACACAAATTGATATATTGAAGGTGACTCTCAGTTCCTTAAGGTTGATTTTGTTCCCCACCTTTAAATACATATGGTGTATCATGCTGTACCATCAGGCTGTGTCGGCTACACATAGTATAGCCATAGTAAGGAAGAAGCAAAAAATGCAAGACTTTGATCTTCAAAGTTGCCTAATTTCCCTTTGCTCAAAAGCAGTTGTTAGTGCTACAGAGTTAAAAAGTCTTCTAAAGAAATGCAAATGGATGTGTGTGCAACTTCGTACTCAGGCATAATTCTAGAGGCCCAGGAAATATTGTCACCATAAGTCCAAGTATCAACATAGGTCCACAGAGAGAAAAGAGAATCGTGTTCCTTTCTTGACTAGAGATTAAGCTAGTGGATTTTCTTCCCCTAAGGGGAGAAAAGACTCTTTTACTTTCCTTCTGCTTCTTTTCAAACTCTGGGTTCATAAGCCCCTACCTTCACATAGTGATCAAAAGTGATTTATATAAAGTGACAGAAGAGTTGCACTTTTAAATCTGTGCTCTGTTCAGTCTCACCAGATTGGTAACAGGGCTGAGCAATTAATGGAGTTTGTCAACTCTATTAAGTGGAGTTTTGTTGATTGGAGAATAATTCTATGCTATCAGGGTGTTTTATTGATGTATGAGAAAGAAAAAATAAAATTCAGAACATGTAAGTTCTTGCTGCAGCAGCTTGAGGGAGACTTTCTTAGAATATAAAAATTAAAGAATCCTCAGGAGCCTTGTTGTTAAATGGAAGAAATTTAAAGTTGACAATTATTTGTTTAGAAGATCATCTTCTTGAATTACTGAGTATGCAAAAGTGAACCTAAACAGTACTTGTGGTAGAGGATGGAGAAGTGAACTGCTCTGCATGAGAAAATAACTGTAATAGTAAGTTGGAGGCTGCCTGGAACAGGACAATAACATTGAAAGAGATAGCAAAAGAATGTAGAAACTTGGGTCAAAGCAGGCCTTGATCAATGAGAAATTACTCCTGGTAGGAAATGCCTAGTGGAATGTAAGCGAATAGTACCTAGTAACTAATTTTAACCAACCTTAAAGTTGTATTGTATTATGTAGTGTAATTATCACCCTTAGCTGCCAAAAATCTTCAGTAAAAATAAGCTCTGTAGATACACAGCCTGTGGTAGCTATACTTTGGAGAAATGAAAATAACTAGGAGAATGTTGTATGTGATTTGCAGTAACGTAGAAGAGGAGCACCATAAAGTAAAACTAAATATTTGACTGACACACAAAAAAGGAGCAACAGGTAACTAGAAAAAAATGTAAGCAACTTAAAAATCCTCTGAGAAATTAATGAGTTGAGTTTAAGCCTTTTTATCAGAAATTTAAATGGTAGGTGAAACCTAGCAGGAGGGAGAATGTCCAGTTTCTGGGTACCTTTAAGGAAAGTTATTGTCTCACATACAGACAAGTCCTTAGAAATGTTTATGAAATGGGTGAATTCTACAACATTCACAATAGTAACATCTAATGGAGATCAGACAAATAAAACTTACATCCCTTTGGATTTATAGTTTCTTCTTTATTGAGTATGTGTGTTGAGCACAATTATTTTACTTTTAAACTTTAAAATCCTGCATTTTTTTCCTTTGGCAATACTTTTGAATGGAATTGGGTTATGCATTTAAAACTAGGAATCGATGGTTTGTAAATAACTACATTTTCAGAATTAGTTTTTTTCACAAAACCTTAAATGGAAAAGGTAAAAGAATGAAAATACTATAGCCTCAGTGAACCTAAACAGTACTTGTGGTAGAGGATGGAGAAGTGAACTGCTCTGCATGAGAAAATAACTGTAATAGTAAGTTGGAGGCTGCCTGGAACAGGACAATAACATTGAAAGAGATAGCAAAAGAATGTAGAAACTTGGGTCAAAGCAGGCCTTGATCAATGAGAAATTACTCCTGGTAGGAAATGCCTAGTGGAATGTAAGCGAATAGTACCTAGTAACTAATTTTAACCAACCTTAAAGTTGTATTGTATTATGTAGTGTAATTATCACCCTTAGCTGCCAAAAATCTTCAGTAAAAATAAGCTCTGTAGATACACAGCCTGTGGTAGCTATACTTTGGAGAAATGAAAATAACTAGGAGAATGTTGTATGTGATTTGCAGTAACGTAGAAGAGGAGCACCATAAAGTAAAACTAAATATTTGACTGACACACAAAAAAGGAGCAACAGGTAACTAGAAAAAAATGTAAGCAACTTAAAAATCCTCTGAGAAATTAATGAGTTGAGTTTAAGCCTTTTTATCAGAAATTTAAATGGTAGGTGAAACCTAGCAGGAGGGAGAATGTCCAGTTTCTGGGTACCTTTAAGGAAAGTTATTGTCTCACATACAGACAAGTCCTTAGAAATGTTTATGAAATGGGTGAATTCTACAACATTCACAATAGTAACATCTAATGGAGATCAGACAAATAAAACTTACATCCCTTTGGATTTATAGTTTCTTCTTTATTGAGTATGTGTGTTGAGCACAATTATTTTACTTTTAAACTTTAAAATCCTGCATTTTTTTCCTTTGGCAATACTTTTGAATGGAATTGGGTTATGCATTTAAAACTAGGAATCGATGGTTTGTAAATAACTACATTTTCAGAATTAGTTTTTTTCACAAAACCTTAAATGGAAAAGGTAAAAGAATGAAAATACTATAGCCTCCCAGAACACTTATAACTGTCATTCAAAATGCCTTCACCTTTTGTTTCTTCAATAACTATGAACTGCCCCCTCTACTAAAGTTGCTTCATAAGAGAATGCTGTTTACTCATTCTTTCAATAAGCACTTTGGAGAGCTTCTCATGTGCTCATTCCAGTTTTAAGTAAGACAGAAGACAAATCCTTAAAACAGTTTATGTAATGAGTGAATTCTACAACATTATGCAAAATTATGTTATGGAAATATTTAAATAAATCTAGAATAGAAAAAGAATATATAAGCAACACTTCCATCATAAGACCCTTCACTAAAATCTAAATGTTATAGATATTCCAAGTAAATGCCATTCTAGACTAGAGTTTGATGAGGAAATGCAGAGTTAGAACGAAAAGTACCTATCGAAAGGAATCAGCATTAATTTACTAAGGAAAAATGTGTCAGTCTATCTCTTTTCAAGTTAGGGTTACTGAGAGGTCGAAAAAATAAAATAGATACAGTGTACTTGGAATTTTGGGGGCAGTCTACAAGATACTTGGCAATTTTCTCCTGGACAAGATAAAATACAAAATATATATTGTTACAGCTTGTTAGACTTAATGGCTTATTAAGTGAGAGAGCCCCAAAGACTTCAATAATTGGGTTTTAAAATATACAATAAAAGTTCCATGGGGAGGGACTTCCCTCTTCCCTTTACTATTTATTATTCTAGTTATTGACACAGATGAACATACGAAAAGCCAGCTTTACTCAATTTGAATATAATAAAAAGCTAGAAGAATTCACCCATCCAGGATTTCAATAGTATGAAAATCCTGGACTAACTGGTAAGATATAGAAAGATAAAAGTGAGTATTGATTATTCTAGTGATCTATAGTAGTAAAACCCAGCCAACTGCCTAAATAAAGGATGAGAAGGAGAGGTGTAACAGCAGCAAAACGTGAAAAGACTTAGGTTTTCCAGATTCCACTGTGTTCAAAATAATTCAGCAGTGTAATGTGTCAGTCAAACACAGTTAATTCTAATTTCTTGCTATGGACTGAATTATGTTCCCCCTGCAATTCATACGTTTAAGTCTTCACCTCCAATGTGCTGATATTTGGAGATGGAGTATTTTGGAGAAAATTAGTCTAAATGAGGTCCTGAAGGTTGGGTCATCTTGATGGGATTATTGTCCATATACGAAGAAACACCCGAGAGCTTTCACTCTTCTCTCTTACTTATTCACACCCTATCATGTAAATGCACAGGGAAATGGTGGCTGTTTGCAAGTAAGGTAGAGAGCCCTTACCAGAACCTAACCATATTTGATCTTTAATCTTGGGCTTCTAGTCTCCAGAGCTGTAAGAAAATAAATTTCTGTAGTTTAATCTACACAGTCTATGATATTTTGTTATGGCATTGTGAGTTGACTAATAAACATATCCTGCCTGAGAAGTATTCCTTGATCTTAATTTTTTTAAAGCCTTAATTATATTTAAACAGTTCATTTTGTTTTTAACATATTTTCTATTGTTCTTGGCTCATAATGTTCTTTGTGATTGAATCCCTCAGACTCACCACAAATTGTCAATCATATGGCAAGCATGCCTCAGACTTACTCTCCAGAATTGAGAACATACATTTTTAGAGGGACACATGTCTGGCCAAACAGCTTAATCCACATGTGCAGGACTAGTATGTCCTGGTCAGCATATT
>NW_012099333.1:334706-337144 GCF_000951045.1 Mandrillus leucophaeus | reverse complement strand
GCTAGTATTACAGGCGCCTGCCACCACGCCCGGCTAATTTTGTATTTTTAGTAAAGACAGGATGACTTTGCCATGTTGGCCAGGCTTGTCTTGAACTCCTGACCTCAGGTGATCTGCCTGCCTCGGCTTCCCAAAGTGTTGGGATTACAGGCGTGAGCCACTGCACCTGGCCAAAAATTAGAATATTTTTATTTGACATACTTGGACTATGACTAATCTGTAACACCCAGTGAACTAAATAAGTTGAAGAACTTAGTCTGAAATCCATTATCATATTCATTTCTTTTAACACTTGTGCAAATGTCGCCAATGGCACCCCATGTATTTCTGTGAATTCCCTTTTTTAGTACCTTAGTAAGGGAGTGTGAAAGAAACCATGATAAAATTAATGCTAAAACACTTCCATAGGCAAAAAAAAAAAAAAAAAAGAAAGAAAAGAAAAAGAAATCTGCCTTGAATTGAGTCCTGGAGGAGGAACAAGCAGTCCAATGTGAACTTTTGCTTGCTGTGAGTGTTTCTGTTTTTCTAAATGTAGGCCCATGAAAGAGAGGTGAGAACCAGTGCAAAGCTGCGGTATCTAAGGAAATCCTTTGCTTCCCACTGTCTTGGAGCTGGCGTGTAGTAAATTGCTAGAGGTGATATACAACATATGGAAGATGAAAGGATGTGATAAGACAGACGTAATTTATCGCTCTCATTTCTCTGCTATTTTCCCACTCCTTCCTATTTATAAGTGTTATCAAATTTTATCTTCCTCCCCTCTCTTCCCTTCTGTATTTGATAGCATTGACATCGTTATTGATTCTGGTTTGATTTTCAAACTTAGCTTGATTTTGAGGAAAGGGGAAAGAAGACAAATTGGTGCCTTGAAATAGCAATGAAAACAGTATAAACATTAATACAATGGAGTGGTGGGATTCAGACTACACTTAAGCTAAAGAAAGCGAGAGAAAAGAAAGAAAGAGCATCAAGATTGTGGCCCTCTTGTCAGACTTAATCTCCAGCTGTTTTGAATTTCTCATTTGAGATTCTAAAAAGCAAACATACTGTGGACATTTTAGGACGTATGGAGACACACAAAGATTTTCTTTGGATCATTCTCTGAAGCTTCTATTCTACCACAGGTAAACCCAGAGAGCATGTGACTCACAGATGGCCTCTAGAGTTTCTGCAGGGACTCACATGTGGGGGTGCAAGGCTAACTTCCCCAGAACTTCTGGTCTTTGGCAACAAAACCCCAATAGTTTAGCCAATGCTGGGCTTAACTCTAAATTCAGAATACTTCTGTGTCTGACTTTTTTGATACTACCACACATTTTTAAGAGAAAGTCAATACATAAAAAATCTAGTTTTATGTAATAGGTACATAGGGGCTAATTTATTTTTCAGATTTACAGAAAAGTTGCAAAGAATTCCTGTATATGCTTTAATTAAGATTCCCTACTGTAAACATTTTATCATATTTGTTATATCATTTTCTATTTTCTTATCTACACACACACACACGCACACACAAACACAATTTTCCCTGAAATGGTTAAGAGTAATTGGCAGATCTGATGACTCTTTACCCATCAGGGTGTAACTTGTGCTCAGATTTACTCAGACAGCAAAGTTCTTTAACATACATGACAGATTGAAGTTCATAACAATTATTTTTTAAGGAAGTTTTCGGGAACAACTTTATCGTAAAGTTCATATGTAGTTAATATTTTTGTTTTATTCTAAATGAACAAGCATAGATACCAAGGTTTGCATAGTGACTATCAGGAGAAATTTGAATGTGAAAAACCTGATTTTATCAAATTACCATTTCTTCTTGTGTTAATTATTTTTATTGATATGTAATAATTGTACATTTCTTGGGTATATGTGATGATTTGATACGTATGTACAATGTAAAGTGACCAAATCAAAATAATTCAGATAGTCATCACCTCAAACATTTATCATTTCCTTTTGCTGGAAACATCCCACATCTTCTTCCAGCCAATTTGAAATATATAATAAACTGTTGTTAGCTATAGTCACCCTGCTGTGCTATTGAACACTAATATTTATTCTTTCTAACTGTATTTTTGTTCCCATTAGCTGACATCTCTTTTTACCCACCCCTCCGCCCTTTCTAGCCTTTTGTTATCACCATTCTACTGTCCACCTCCATGAGATCAACATTTTAGCTCACATATTTGGGTAAAAACATGTAATATTTTTCTTTCTGTGACTGACTCATTTCACTTAAAATAATGTTCTCCAATTCTGTCTATGTTCCTGCAAATGGACAAAAGTTCATTCTCGTTTGTGGCTTAAAAATATTCCATTGTGTGTATATACCACATTTTCTTTATTCAACTGTTGATAGTCACTTAAGTTGATTCCATATCTTTGCTATTGCAGACAAGGCTTAATAAACATGAGAATGCAGTATCTCTTTGACA
>NW_012099333.1:332096-334656 GCF_000951045.1 Mandrillus leucophaeus | reverse complement strand
GCAAACATACTGTGGACATTTTAGGACGTATGGAGACACACAAAGATTTTCTTTGGATCATTCTCTGAAGCTTCTATTCTACCACAGGTAAACCCAGAGAGCATGTGACTCACAGATGGCCTCTAGAGTTTCTGCAGGGACTCACATGTGGGGGTGCAAGGCTAACTTCCCCAGAACTTCTGGTCTTTGGCAACAAAACCCCAGTAGTTTAGCCAATGCTGGGCTTAACTCTAAATTCAGAATACTTCTGTGTCTGACTTTTTTGATACTACCACACATTTTTAAGAGAAAGTCAATACATAAAAAATCTAGTTTTATGTAATAGGTACATAGGGGCTAATTTATTTTTCAGATTTACAGAAAAGTTGCAAAGAATTCCTGTATATGCTTTAATTAAGATTCCCTACTGTAAACATTTTATCATATTTGTTATATCATTTTCTATTTTCTTATCTACACACACACACACGCACACACAAACACAATTTTCCCTGAAATGGTTAAGAGTAATTGGCAGATCTGATGACTCTTTACCCATCAGGGTGTAACTTGTGCTCAGATTTACTCAGACAGCAAAGTTCTTTAACATACATGACAGATTGAAGTTCATAACAATTATTTTTTAAGGAAGTTTTCGGGAACAACTTTATCGTAAAGTTCATATGTAGTTAATATTTTTGTTTTATTCTAAATGAACAAGCATAGATACCAAGGTTTGCATAGTGACTATCAGGAGAAATTTGAATGTGAAAAACCTGATTTTATCAAATTACCATTTCTTCTTGTGTTAATTATTTTTATTGATATGTAATAATTGTACATTTCTTGGGTATATGTGATGATTTGATACGTATGTACAATGTAAAGTGACCAAATCAAAATAATTCAGATAGTCATCACCTCAAACATTTATCATTTCCTTTTGCTGGAAACATCCCACATCTTCTTCCAGCCAATTTGAAATATATAATAAACTGTTGTTAGCTATAGTCACCCTGCTGTGCTATTGAACACTAATATTTATTCTTTCTAACTATATTTTTGTTCCCATTAGCTGACATCTCTTTTTACCCACCCCTCCGCCCTTTCTAGCCTTTTGTTATCACCATTCTACTGTCCACCTCCATGAGATCAACATTTTAGCTCACATATTTGGGTAAAAACATGTAATATTTTTCTTTCTGTGACTGACTCATTTCACTTAAAATAATGTTCTCCAATTCTGTCTATGTTCCTGCAAATGGACAAAAGTTCATTCTCGTTTGTGGCTTAAAAATATTCCATTGTGTGTATATACCACATTTTCTTTATTCAACTGTTGATAGTCACTTAAGTTGATTCCATATCTTTGCTATTGCAGACAAGGCTTAATAAACATGAGAATGCAGTATCTCTTTGACATACTGATTTTCTTTCTTTTGGATAAATACCTAGCAGAGAGATTGCTAGAGCATATGGTACTTAAAACTTTAGTTTTTTGAGACATCACTATGCTGTTTTCCATAGTGGCCATACTAATTTATATTCTCACCAGTAGTGTACAAGCATTCTCCTTTCTCTGCATCCTTGCCAATATCTGTTATTATTGTGATTTTTTAAGATAATAGCCATTTTAACTGAGGAGAAATAATATCTCATTGTAGTTTTAATTTGCATTTCTGGGATGATTATTGATGTTCAGCATTTATTCATATACCTGTTGTCCATTTCTGTATCTTCTTCTGAAAAACATCTATTCAGATCCTTTGCTCATATTCTATTTTTTAAAACTTATTTATGTGGGGAAAATCTAATAGTATACAAACTAAGTCCTTGCATTTTTTGCACATAGTCAAATTGAGATAGTGGGGATATGAATAATGCCTTTAAAAAAATTAATTTAAGTTCTGCAGGATATAAAGGTTTGTTACATAGGTAAATGTGTGCCATGGTGGTTTGCTGCACCTATCAACCCATCACCTAGGTATTGAACCCTGTTTGCATTAGCTATTTATCCTGATGCTCTCCCTACCCCAGGCACCCCAACATGCCCCAGTGTGTGTTGTTCCCCTCCCTGTGTCCATGTGTTCTCATCGTTTGGCTCCCACTTACAAATGAGAACATGCGGTGTTTGGTTTACTGTTCCATTGTTAGTTTGCTAAGGATAATGGCTTCCAGCTCTATCCATATTCCTACAAAGGAGATCATCTCATTCCTTTTTATGGCTGCATAGTATTTCATCGTGTATCTGTACCACATTTTCTTCATCCAGTCTATCATTTTTGGGAATCTGGGTTAATTTGATGTCTTTGCTATCGTGAATAGTGCTATTTGCCCATATTTTAAATTAGGCTGCTGTTATTATTTTTTATTGCTGTCAAGTTGTTTGAGCTCCTTGTGTATTCTGGTTACTAACCCCTTATAGAATGGGTAGGTTGCACAAGCATTCTTATACACCAATAACAGACAGAGAGCCAAATCATGAATGAACTCCCATTCACAATTGCTTCAAAGAGAATAAAATACCTAGGAATCTAACTTACAAGGGATGTGAAGGACCTCTTCAAGGAGAACTACAAAC
>NW_012099333.1:328003-329366 GCF_000951045.1 Mandrillus leucophaeus | reverse complement strand
GTGCCTTAGCCTCCTGAGTAGCTGGGAAGACAGGTGTGTGCCACCACGCCTGGTTCATTTTTTGTATTTTTAGTAGAGACAATATTTCACTGTGTTAGTTGGGGTGGTCTCAATCTCCTTACCTCGTGATCTGTCCACCCCAACCTCCCAAAGTGCTGGGATTACAGACAGGAACCACTGCACCTGGCCCCGTCTATGTGTCTATTTTTATGCCAGTGTCATGCTGTTTTGGCTGCTACAGGTTTGTAGTGCATTTTGAAGCCAGATAGTAAAATCTTAGTCAATACTCTATGCATTAATTAAGTACAGAAAAGATAATAAAATGATGGAAATTTCTTTTTATTCATTGTTAACTATGAACAAAACCCACAAGTTGACCTACCGATCCTACCACCTTGCCTCTAAATTATCTACATTTTAAAAATGAGTACATTGAGGCTTGGAGAAGTTAAATGGCTCAGAATCACACAGTATCTTAGTGTGGGGGAAGGGGGAGGATGGTAAAATATTCTAGAGGAATGGCCATGGCCCATAATATTCTAACAGGCAATTAAAAAAATGGCTTCCCATTTTATATGGTAATCGTCTATTTATGACTTTCTTACAGGTCTGTAGCCTACTTTGAAAATTTGTATTTTTTTTGGAAAATTAACTGTTGTTATCTTTGAGATTTTACATTTTTTAGAATAGCAATTCTTACTAGAATAATTAGGGGATACTTTATCATTTCTCTGAGTCTATGGTTGCATTGTTTTCCTTTTTCCCTTTGGCTATAAATTTGATTCATTTAGGTTTTAAAAAACATGCTGTTTTTTTTCTGAGAACTAGTTTCTGACTTTATCACTCTATATTTATCCTTTTTCATTTTCTTTTGCTTTTATCTTTACTTTTCTAGCTTCTTGAGTTGAAATTCGTCACTCTGATTGCCAAAGCCAGTGTGTTTTCCTAAGTTCCCTTGTTATTCTATTCTTCTGAATTACTTAGTGTTCTTGGACAGAACATAGTACTTTAAAAAATTTTATTTTGATGGAGTCTCACTCTGTTGCCCAAAGCTGGAGTGCGGTGGCACAATCTCAACTCACTGCAGCCTCTGCCTTCTGGGTTCAAGTGATTCTCCTGCCTCAGCCTGCCGAGTAGCTGGGATTACAGAAGCGTGCCACCACACCCAGCTAATTTTTATATTTTTAGTAGAGATGAGATTTCAGATGAGGTTTTGCCATGTTGGCCAGGTTGTTCTCTTAACTCCCGACCTCAAGTGATCTGCCCACCTCAGCCTACCAAAGTGCTGGGATTACAGGCATGAGCCATAGTTCCCGACCAGAACATTATTCTTAAAATATCTTGTTATATATACATATATATA
>NW_012099333.1:327099-327953 GCF_000951045.1 Mandrillus leucophaeus | reverse complement strand
AAAAGAAAAAGGAAATGGGTAGGTTGCAAGCATTTTGTTTCCATTCTGTGGGTTGTTTTTCACATATTGATTGTTTCCTTTGCTGTGCAGAAACATTTTAGCTTGATGTAATCCTATTTGCCTATTTTTGTTTTTGTTGTCTGTGCTTTTGAGGTCTTACTCAAGAAGACTGTTTAGACATTCTTCAAGCATTTTCCCAATATTTTATTTTAGTAATTTCATAGTTTCAGGTCTTACATTTAAGTGTTTAATCTATTTTATGTCGATTTTTGCATATGCTGATATAGATATCTAGTTTTATTCTTTTACATATGGATATACAATTTTTCCTGCACAGTTTATTAAAGAGACTGTCCTTTCCTCATTGTGTGTTCTTGGTATCTTTGTTGAGAATCAGTCATAAAAAGGAATGAGATCATGTCCTTTGTAGGGACATGGATGAAGCTGGAAGCTATCACCCTCAGCAAACTAACACAGGAACAGAAAACCAAACATGGCATTATTTTCACTCGTAAGTGGGAGCTGAACAATGAGAACACAAGGACACAGGAAAGGGAACACACACCAGGGCCTATTTGTCAGGGGGAAGTGCTCGTGTGGGGAGGGAGAGCATCAGGACAAATAAGTAATGCGTGTGAGGCTTAACACCTACGTGATGGGTTGATACGTGCAGCAAACCACCACCGCACACATTTGCCAATGTAACAAACCTGCATGTTCTGCACGTGTTCTGGAACTTAAAGTTAAATAAAAAATAGTTAAAAAAAAAGAAAAGAAAAGAAAAGAAAATCAGTTTGCTGTAAATGTGTGGATTTATTTCCAGGCTCTCTGTTGTGTTCCTATGGTCTATGTAT
>NW_012099333.1:323801-325584 GCF_000951045.1 Mandrillus leucophaeus | reverse complement strand
TGCCGAGTAGCTGGGATTACAGAAGCGTGCCACCACACCCAGCTAATTTTTATATTTTTAGTAGAGATGAGATTTCAGATGAGGTTTTGCCATGTTGGCCAGGTTGTTCTCTTAACTCCCGACCTCAAGTGATCTGCCCACCTCAGCCTACCAAAGTGCTGGGATTACAGGCATGAGCCATAGTTCCCGACCAGAACATTATTCTTAAAATATCTTGTTATATATACATATATATACACACACACACATTTTTAACTTCATAGTTTTTTTCTTTTTCTGACTTCTCAGCCTACGCTTTGGTTTCATAATTAGTTCATCTTCTCATCTTTAGTCCTTGTATTACTCTGTTTCAAGATGCTGACAAAGATATATCTGAGAGCGGGAAGAAAAAGAGGTTTAATTGGATTTACAGTTCCACATGGTTGGGGAGGCCTCAGAATCATGGCCGGAGGCGAAAGACACTTCTTACATGGCAGCACCAAGAGAAAATGGGGAACAAGCAAAAGCACAAACCCCTGATAAACCCATCACATCTCAAGAGACTTATTCACTATCAGGAGACTAACATGGGAAAGATGGACCCCAAGATTCAATTACCACCCGGTGGGTCCCTCTCACAACATGTGGGGATTCTGGGAGATACAATTCAAGTTGAGATTTGGGTGACGGCACAGCCAATCCATAGCAATCCTCAAGAATAAAATTAAAAATACCCTCAAAATTTGCTTATTGGTTCTCAGTTATTTTCTTTTCTCTTTCCTGCGGTTACAACAACTTCCTAAACTTCAACTGCCATTTCCAAAACATGATTTTTAACAATTTCATTGAAACAGAATTTACATACCATAGTATTCAGTCATTGTGTGTCCAGAATTGGTGGGTTCTTGGTCTCACTGACTTTAAGAATGAAGCTGCGGACCCTCGTGGTCTGCTGCAGTTCTTAAACATAGCGTGTCCAGAGTTTGTTCCTTCAGATGTTCATGTGTTGGCAGTTTCTTCCTTCTTGTGGATTTCCGGTCTTACCGACTTCACCAGTGAAGCTACAGGCCTTCACGGTGAGTGTCACAGCTCATAAGCGCTGGCATGGACCCAAAGAGTGACCAGCACCAACATTCATTGCAAAAAACAAAACAACAAAGCTTCCACAATGTGGAAAAAGAGTTAAGCCCACTGCCTCAGGGTAGCTCACGCAGCCTGCTTTAATTCCCTTATCTGGCCCCACCCACATCCTGCTGATTGGTTCATTTTACAGGGAGCTGATTGGCCCATTTTACAGAGAGCTGATTGGTCCATTTTACAGAGCGCTGATTGGTCCATTTTGATAGAGTGCTGATTGGTGCGTTTATAATCTCTGAGCTAGACACAGAGTGCTGATCGGTGCATTTACAATCCTTTAGCTATACACAGAGTGCTAGACAGAAAAGTTCTCCAAGTACCCACTAGATTAGCTAGATACTGAGTACCGATTGGTGTATTTACAAACCTTGAGCTAGATACAGAGTGCTGATTGGTGCGTTTACAATCCTTTAGCTAGACACAAAGTGCTGGACAGAAAACTTCTCCAAGTCCCCAACCTGTTAGCTAGACACAGAGTATTGATTGGTGTATTTACAAACCTTGAGATAGACACGGGGTGCTGATAGGTGCATTTACAATCCCTTAGCTAGACATAAAGGTTCTCCAAGTCCCCACTAGACTCAGGAGCCCAGCTGGCTTCACCTAGTGGATCCCGCACAGGGGCTGCAGGCGGAGCTGCCCGCTAGTCCCGCTTTGTGGGTCCGTA
>NW_012099333.1:187203-323431 GCF_000951045.1 Mandrillus leucophaeus | reverse complement strand
CTGCGCCTCTCCCTCCACACCTCCCCGCAAGCAGAGGGAGCCGGCTCCAGCCTTGGCCAGCTCAGGGAGGGGTTCCCACAGTGCCATGGCAGGCTGAAGGACTCCTCAAGTGCCACAAGAGTGGACGCGGAGGCCGAGGAGGCACCGAGAGCCAGGGCTGCTATCATGTTGTCACCTCTCAATTGTAAGTGTACAATGTAATGGTTTTTGGTAAATTTATAGAATTGTGCAAATGTTACCACAGTGCAGTTTCAAGGGTTACTTCCATGACCCCTAATAGTTCTTCCATGCCCATTGGTAGTTAATTCCTGCTCTCACTCACAATTCAAGGCAACAAACATCCTGTTTTTGACTTCTGTAAATTTGTCTTTTTTTGGACACATAATATAAATGGAATCAGAAAATATAGTCTTTTGTGTTCTACTTCATTTACTTACCATGCTTTTAAAGTTCATCCATGTATGGATAGTTTATTGCTTTTCGTTGTTAAATAATATTTCATTATATAAGTATACCATAGTGGGTTTATCCGTTAGTTAATGGATATCTTGATTTTCTAATTTTGGTTTATTATGAATAATGCTGCTATGAATATTCAAGTCTTTGTGTGGACACATTTTCATTTTTCTTGGGTAGCTTTGTAAGTGTACAATTGCCAGATAACATGGTAAATTCAAGCTTAACTTTGGAAGTAACTTCCAAACTATGTTCCAGATTGGCCATACCATTTTACGTTCCCACCAGGAATGTAGGAGGGATCCAGATCTTCCCACATGCTTGCCAATACTTGGTTTTCTCTTTTTGTTTGTAGCCATATTAGTGGGTGCCAACTTGTATTTTATTTTGTTTTTTTGGGTATAATTTTTAAACTTAGTGTCATTAGCTCTGCCCTGCTGTTACAGATCTAGTTCTACATTTTCACTAACTTGCTCCATATTTCCACTCAGACATCTCATAGTCATATTAATGTTAACATGGGAGAAATCAAACCTCTCTATCGACTTCCTAATATTGGTTTACTTTTAGAAGTTCTTATTATTTATAACAGGAGCATAATTTTCACTCTCAGTTTTGAATATTCCAAATTATCCTTTATGCTTTATTTTATCAGATCTTTTGATTCAATCAACCAGTGAAAATTATTTTTTAATATCATATATATTTTCTTTCTATTCTTATTACCATAATCGGTGCTAAACTACTTCAAAAACCTTCTGATCATTTTATTTTATTTTCCCTACTCTCTGTATTGGGACTTTTAAGATATGAAAGTTTTTACTTTTTTTTAAAATCGTGATCACTAGAGACTCAAATCGTTTAATGTCCCCTTACTCTTTTCAGTAGTGTTACTTCTTAAAGAAACTACAGGACTCCAAGCTACCTTTCTCATCTGAAGAAACTTTTCAACTCCAGTTGTACTGAGATTCCTCTGAACATGTTTGCACATGCCAGCCTGGAAACTTTAGTAAAAATTTCACTCAACCCATTTTATTTGGAATTACCGTCTTTTGCTTGTCTGCCTCTTTACCAATCCTTAAGAATGACTGAAGTCTCACTTTCTGAGTGAACAGTGTACTACCTGCCCAAGCTAATATGAGCCCTTCCAATTTGTTTTGCATGCACTTACTTGAGCACTTACAGGCCTTGTGCTAGGTGCTCAGATACAAAGTGAATTAACACACAGTATCTTTTCTCAAAAAGATTAATTTAGTAAGATAAGGCAGATGTATAGATAGACAATTAGAAGTAATGTGTTACTGTAGTAATAGAGTTGTGAACAGAATATTTTAATAAAAATAACAAGAAGGGGTACCAAGCCTACTTAAATTAGGCTGGGTTTAAGATTAGGAAAAGATGATAATTAAACTGAGACTTGAATGATGACTAGGCTAGCTGAAAATGGGAGCAGAAAACTCTAGAAATGAGGCCCAAGTATCTAAAAGATATCAATGTAAGAAATAGCTTGTGTGTTTGGAAGTTATCAGCAGAAAGGATCTTGACACGTGAAGTATAAGAGATAGATTGGTGAATGAAGTTAAGAAAAAAGAGACCAAGGCATGAAGGGTCTTATATCTTGTGCTGACAACCCTGTCGCTATGCTATGAAGAGCTTGGCCCAAAAGGGCTTTAAAATTATAGATAAAACAGTCAGGTAAGTGTTTTATGCTATCTATTTTAGCAACCATGTAAAGGATACATTTTATCAGAACCAGATTGTTGAAAAGGAGACTAGTTAGAAATCATCTTGGTGATGAGATAGTTAAAGCTTAAGCTAAAACAGTGTAATGGAGATAAAGAGAAAGAGAAGACTATGATAAGTATTTTGTAAATATAATTGACAGGAGTTACTAGATGGTTTAATGTAGAAAGAATAGTGACTCGGGAAAACATCAGGAATAATTCTGATATGGTTTGGCTCTGTGTCCCCATTCAAATCTCCATCTCGAATTGTAATCCTCATAATCCCCATGTCATGTTTAGGGCGAAGCCTGGTGGGACATGATTGTATTATGGAGGTGGTTTCCCCCATACTGTTCTTATGATAGTGACTGAATTCTCACTGGTTGTTTGATAAGTGTGGGGCTCCTCCCCCTTCATGCATTGCTCTCTGTCGCCTGCCGCTGTGTAAGACATACCTCTTCCCCTTCCACCATGACTGTAAGTTTTCTGAGGCCTCTCCAGCCGTGTGGAACTGTGAATCAATTAAACTTCCTCTCTTTATAAATTACCCAGTCTTAGATATCTTTCTATAGCAATGTGAAAACAGGCTAATACAAATTCTCAGATACTTCTGGCTTTGGTGACTAAATACTGATGGTGACATCAAATGAGTATATATTTGGTACCACTCATTTATTTCTTAATACTTTGTAGCATCATCTTTTCATAAACATATTATTTATCTTTCTGTACTGCTAGATCAAAGCATTTGGAGAGCAGAATTCAGTTTTCGAATGTTTTACAAAAGTAAAAATGGCAATGGCTTTATTGTTTTTACCTCTTCATAAAAATAGTGATTGTTCATGTTTTAAAAAGTTAGGAAATTGCAGGAAAGAGTAAAGAACATCACCACCACATCATCTCAAAAATAGCACTAACTAAAGCCAGTACTGGAATTAGAACTGGGATTTAATACGTTATGTGCTAAAAATGCTCTCCTTTTCTTTTTTAACCAATCATATTATCATGTACATCTTTCTATGTTTGATTTATGAAATGAGTAGTTACTACTGCCCTACACTGATTAACTGTAAATTTTAACCAATGTCATCTCAAAGACTAGGTTGGATGTTTCCAATTTTTCAATAAAATAATCAATACTGAAAAGGATAGCCTTATATATATCTTTAGAATTCACTGTTAGTGTAATGTATCTATTCCCTAAGAGTAAACTTTCAAAATACTACATAAGAATTTTTCCTGGCAGAAACCCTGACTTCCTCTTCTGGGTTATACCCAGCTAGTTTATCAATGTGCATCATATTGTGGTAACAACAACCTGTCTATAACTCAAAATAAACCGTGTTATTTCATGATATTAGGCCTTCATACATACTCTTTCCATTGCTAGGAATACCCTCACCTTAGTGAATTCCTCAGTCTAACGATCAGCTCAAAGCTATCTATCCTTCCCTATTTCTGCTTTAAAAAGTTGATCATCCTCTGGATTCTGCTGTTTATATTTCTGTTTTACGGCTCCTCTTACCCTATTTTGTAAATTTTGGTTTGCATGTCTATTACATTTAGGGACTTTTTGCATTTAGGGACTATAATTTTTTTTCTTTTTCTTTTCTTTCTTTCTTTCTTTTTTTTTTTTGTGATGGAATCTCACTCTGTCACCCAGGCTGTAGTGCAGTGGCATGATCTCAGCTCACTTCTACCTCTGCCTCCCAGGTTAAGGTGATTCTCCAGCCTCAGCCTCCAGAGTAGCTAGGATTACAGGCATACACCACCACATCCAGCTACTTTTTGTATTTTTAGTAGATATGGGGTTTTACCATGTTGGCCAGGCTGGTCTTGAACTTCTGATCTCAGGTAACCTGCCCACCTCAGCCTCCCAAAGTGCTGGGATTATAGCCGTGAGCCACCCTGCCTGGCTGGGATGTGTTTGAATTAGTTTTTTAGTTCTAGGTTCTAGCACTCTTCTTGGTACATAATTAAGGCTCAATTTATGATGGTTTACTTCAGTTGACATTGAGATATTTTCAAGGATCTAATAACTTACATGGTCAAACTTAGTTTAATGAATGAAGAATTTAGAAATTCTCCTGAAAGCAATGAAATCTGAAAGAAAAGAACTTGAGTGACCCCTTGCTCTTTATTGCAATAGGGAGAGAGTAAAACATAGCCGATTAATTTTGGCAGGGAAGTGGAGGTTGAGGGGAAGCAGGATTTAATGTTATAAATAATTAATTTTGTCATTATGTCTATATATTCTCTAATTACCCCAGGAGCAAAAAAAAAAAAAAAAAAACCTCTTAAGTGTCTCTTTTAAAAACAAAGTAAGACCTTGGTTTATTGTTAAAATGTATAATTTTTCTGTAACAGTTTGTAACACAAGAACCCCTATACTATTTAAAAGTAAATATTTAGTCTTTTCTCAGAGTTCTAAACATTAATCATGATATTTTCAGTATATTAAACTAGATATTTTTAGAATAAAATTTCACAACATTATGTTTAAAACGAGTATGCCTTTTATAACACATCAACATGATTATCATCAATATCAACCAAATTCATATTGCACACTGTATGTAAAACAAAAGTTTTTCTGCTTTTCACACCTTGTAAGAAACTGCATGAAGTTGTAAATAATCAAATATCTGAAAGTAGAGCTGATTGAGTCTTAGTCATGCCATTTATTTGCACAGGATTTTTATGAAAACATTAAATACGACAACCTGTATGAAAGTTATTAGATCAGTTAAAAGAATTTTCTCAAAATAATGTTTTTCCTTTTTTGATTTCTACGTTCCTATCTCTTTTCCTATCTTTCCTATCTCCCTTTTTATGTTTTTTCTCCTCTTCCCTCTTTTCTCTTCTCACTTCCTCCTTTTCTTTTAATTTCTTGCTTCTTTTAGATCAGCCTTCTCTGTCTTTTGTTCTTAAGCTCCATACAGCTCGTTTGAGAAGTTCAAGCTCATATTCTTCAAGGTTTAGGTTCAATAAAAAAGACAGTATTTCTGGTTCTCCCACAAATTCAAGGATTCACTCTGAATTTAGTTGGAGTCTACTAAATCAATCAGTGTCCAGGAGATTTTGGTATGCTGACTAAAGTGGAAATGTATGGAAGAGATGAGATAGGGCATTTTTCTAAATGAAATATTGGGTGCATTACAAGAAGAAAAACCACTGGAAGCTGGATTGTCAAAAATCAACAAATGTTGATAAATATTCTTTGTTTAAGGACCTCACAATTAAATGATCAGAGAAAATACATAATACATACATACATGCATGTATATATGCACAGCTAAAAACAATCCCAGCTAGAATTGCTAACTGATAAATAAATCATCTTAATAATGATTTCTAGAGAGAGGCAGTATTTCTGGTGGTTAAGAACACAGTCTCAAGCGAAAAACCCTCAGGGGTTGATGCCATCTCTACCACTTGCCAGGCTACTGAATTCTCCTTGTCTCAGTTTTCACATTTATTCTAATAATAGTATCTACCGTATATGTTTTTAAGGGTTAAATTAGCTAATGCATATAAAGCACATAGAACTTTGCTGGCATATCTTAAGTAAATGCAAGTGTTTGCTATTATTATTGAAGGAATTTTATAGAACCTTTGTTGTATCATGACTAAGATTAAGACTCAGACAAGCTGAGTAAAATAGGAGGTGCATTCCACGTAGAAACAACCAAGGGGTTAAAAGTATGAGGAAATGGGCATTAATGTTCATAAGACAAGTATCCCCAAGGACAACATAAGAATATAATAATTCACCTCCCATCATTTTTGTAAAGTTACTTAGATTTTCTCACACTGTTTCTTTTCCTTGGTATCCTTTGATCTTATACACCCATTCTTTTAGGTCTCTTCATTTTTCGTCTTTTAAAATCTAGTCAAAATTGTACTTCTTCCTAGGTATGACTATCTCTATTAAGAGGGGTCACTATCTAAAACAATCCTACCACTTCACTAGTTCTCTTCTCAAGGTCATTGGTGACCTTGTTTCTAGAGCCAGTGAATACTTTTTGTGCTCAACTTGCTTGACTTTTTAAAATTATTTTAACCTGTTAATTATCGAGCTACTTTCTTCCAGAAGTGTTTGTCAGTATCACTGTAATATGATCTATCAGGTTTTCCTCATTTATTATTTTATTTATTTATTTATTTATTTATTTATTTTGAGATAGTCTCACTCTGTCGCCCAGGCTGGAGTGCAGTGGTGCAATCTTGGCTCACTGCAAGCTCCGCCTCCTGCGTTCACGCCATTCTCCTGCCTCAGCGTCCCGAGTAGCTGGGATTGCAGAAGCCCGCCATCACGCCTGGCTAATGCTTTGTATTTTTTAGTAGAGACGGGGTTTCACAGTGCTAGCCAGGATGGTCTCTTCCTCGTTTATTAATAGTCATTCCTTCACAGTTATTTTTTCAGACTCTTTCTCTTCTGCTCTTGATATTAGTGCCCCTCAACTTCTTTCCTGGGCTGCTTTATTTTACCATGATCCATAGTTTATCACCTTCTCCTGTGACCCCAAATTTAATTCATAGACAAATGGCTTCCTTATCTGTGTTGCCAATACAGTTTTCTGTCCTGAAACCAAAATCTGTACAGAGTCTCCACTTATGGTGGTTCAACTCAAAACTTTGCAACTTTATGATGGTATGAAAACAATAAACATTGAGTATGTTCCTCAACCTTCAATGGAGTTGGTCCAGATAAACCCATTATAAATTGAAAATATTGTAAGTCTAAAGTTTTCAGGCCAGGTGCAGTAACTCATGCCTGTAATCCCAGCACTTTGGGAGGCTGAGACAGATGGATAATGAGGTCAGGAGTTCGAGACCAGCCTGGACAACGTGGTGAAACCTTGTCTCTACTAAAAATACCAAAAATTAGCTGGGCGTGATGGCAGGCACCTGTCAGCTACTTGGGAGTCTGAGACAGGAGAATCACTTGAACCCGGGAGGTGGAGGTTGCAGTGAGCCGAGATCATGCCACTGCACTCTAGCCTGGGCAACAGTGCAAGACTCTATCTCAAAATAAATAAATAAATGAAAAAAGTTTTCAGCTTACAATAGGTTTATCAGGATGTAACCCCACATAATTTAAGGAGCATCTGTATACACATCTGCCAACATCTCCAATCAGATGTTTAATTGAAATAGAAATTTTCAACCCATCTAAACTGGAACTGTTTTTCTTCCCCAGCAAACCTACCTCTCCTCCTGTGTTCACTCTTTTCTACGCAGATGCCTGGTCCCAAACTGGGTTTTCATCTTTATCTCCTCTATATCTCCAGCCTTCTAAAAGATGTCTTGGATCTTTCTGCTTAACTATCCTAGGGCCACAAACTTGTCTGGCTACTATCATTTCCTACCTTGGATTCTTGGAATAGTCTCCTAAATGGTCATTATGATTCCAGGCTTGTTATACTCTCATCTATTGTCCATGTTTTAAAAATGTCTTCCTAATGACCAATTGTGATTATATCACACTTTTGTCTGTAGCTATTCAATGGTCCCCTATTGTCCTCAAGCAAAGATCAGAGTATTATAGGCCCTTCATTATAGCTATGCTTTCATCTTGAGTTTAATTTTACATTATTTCTTTTATCTTTCCCTAGTATTAGCCATAGAACCCCATTCTGTCCTTCAGTCTTCTATTCATATTGTTCCCTTTCTCTGAAATTGTTTTTCTCCCTGTTTTTGTTGTATTTGACACCATTAAATCATTCTCTTCCACCTTCTCTAATATTTTGTTTCCATATCACTAAACTTAACCAGATTATCTGAAGGCCTCTGGTGCAGGTTTTTTTTTTTTTTTTTTTTTTTTCCTTAAAAGCTCTTTGCCTTCTAAGACCAGGCAGTTGGTTGTCCTGCCCTGGTAAAAATCCATGAGGACCTCAGGATTTCCTAACTTGCCTTCATTATCTTTCTCATTCAACCTTTATCCTCTTTTGGTACTCCTTGTTTCAATTGTTGACATTCCATATACTCAGCTGTCTATGATAAATTCTAAGAATTATCCTTGATTCCTTCTTTGTTATACATGTGTCCAGTGAGTGTCCAGAATTTCCCAAATTTACTATTTAAATATTTTCCAAATATCATGTTTCCCTCTGTTGCCACTACCTTGGCCTCAATTTAGGTTTTCATCTGTAATTATAACAACAAAAAACAGATAGCATTGTTATGGTACAGTACACTTTTAAGTATTTTACATGTTGTTATCTTGTTAATTCTTACAGAAAATTTCTTTGAAATAGAGACCATTATTATTGTCTTTAAATAGATGAAGAAAGTTTGGCAATGTGTACAAGCTGACAGCTGCCACAGTATTCATTCATGCATTCTTCTAAGAGCTTTAAAATACAATGACTAATAGAGTCCTTGATCTTGTGATTTTTACTCTTAAAATCAGATACTTATTTGTAAAATTTTTATTGAACTTTAATGAAAATATGTCACATAGTCTGCTTGAAATCCTGTGTTCTGTATTGAAATAATTAACAACATTTTCTAAGGCTCTCTCCTGCTGACATTAATGCTGCTTTTCGAAGTGAATTTGGCTCAAAAGAGTAGTAATCAGAAACAACTACTGAAGGCAGAACACTTCTCTCTCTTCCCTTTCTACAGTGGTGTAAGCTTCCTTAGAGCTTTTAATCCCCAAACTCTGAAAGGGTTTCAGCAGGCTTAATATTTTGTTTTTCAGCCTACCTAAAGGAAAACTCAAACAGTGCTTCCACTACATAACCAAGCTCTTATTTTCCACCTTATCCTTGCTAGCCCATTAGATGTCCACCGCTCTCCTCCCAAGCAACTTTCCTAATTATGTCGGTGGTGCACAGCTTGCCTTCTTAAAGACTATGTTTTTCACTCTGTTCATGCCATTTCACTGGAGAGGAAATCTGCATCCGTGCTCCAATAGAAGCCATAAGGTCACTATGTGAAAACTTGGAGGGCAAAAAATGTTGTCAGTAATGAGATCTCAGGCATTTGGAAAGTTCACAGGGTCCTTTGTACAACAGGGAAGAATCCCTCTGTTTCCTCTGGTGCTGTTTCATGCTAATTTCAGAACATCAGCCAGTATAAGGCATCTCAACTGAAACTTCGGTTCACAGTAGAGCCCCTTTCATCCTTTTTTTGCAGCTAGGCAGTTAGGTTTATCTTGTTGATCTGTGGAAAAAAGGAAAAAAAGAAAAAAGAAACACAGTCACATGAATATAACAGATGGAACAAATTGAAGGGTTTGCTTCTACCACTTTTCTCCTTATAAAAATGAGAAAGAAAAATTGTTTTTCGATGGGGCATAATTATTATGATTATTTAATATATAGAAATTATATGACATTTGAAAACACTAAGATCTTTGTGAGTTGCTGATATAGTCGGATTAGCCACAAAAAGATTATGTCCCAATTACAGGATTTTTGTCATTATTTTGCCATTGATTTTACCTTTTGATTCCTCTGGTTATTCCACTAAGGGAGCAAAAGCAAAGTTTGCCTATTCTCCAATTTGTGACCTGTTTGATTCTACTACATAGAGAAAGCCATGAGGTTGGAGCAAAGGAATAATTGCCTCTCTGACCTCAGACTGTGTACTGTGTCGCCACCGCATCTTATTTATTCATTTATTATTATACTTTAAGTTCTGGGATATATATGCAGCATGTGCAGGTTTGTTACATAGGTATACACGTGCCATGGTGGTTTTCCACACCCATCAACCTGTCATCTATAGGAGGTATTTCTTCTAATGCTATCCCTCCCTTTGTCCCTCACCCCCCAACAGGCCCCAGTGTGTGATGTTCCCCTCCCTGTGTCCATGTGTTCTCATTGTTCAACTCCCACTTAGGAGTGAGAACATACTGCATCACGTTTAAACTGTGAACTTTGATTTGAATACACATACCCTTGAGGAATCCTGGAATTGCCCTCCCCATAGAGTTACCTCATTATACCTGTCATTGTCCTAGTTCTAAAACCATGTAATGGTACATCTAGGAGCACACCTTCACAGTTCAGGAAAGAAAAAACATGAGTAAATTTTGTATCACATTGGCTTTTGAGTCCCCTGTTGCTTCCCAGACTCCAATGTTTGAATTATAGAATCAAATAAATTCTTGCAAAATTATATAACTGGGTCCCCCACCTTTAGTCCAGAGAGTATCTCAGATTCTCACTCTCTGCTCCTTCTTCATTAGTCTTTTTTAAATAAGTGTTTTTCTATTGAGAAATAAGTCACAACCTTTAAATTTGTTAATCTACAAGTGGGAGATTAACTCCAATACTATGATGCCCTCCAGGCTCCTATATAAGGCAGTCAGGGAAAGGTGCTTTGAGGTGTGAGAATTTTTTTATAGAGCACAAACCACTGAGTCAAGTGGGCTATGGTATGAGTTAGCAGTTAAGTTGTTTGAAAACACCAGACTATTCATTTTTCTACTGTGTTGGTTTCATCTGATAGACAAGAATTTAGGATAAAGCAATTTGTGGAACAGGAGCATTTAAAGGGCGTTATAAATAATAGCTTACAGCTTAAATCAATGGTACTTTTTAGTTAAGGATTATGACTTTTTCTAATATATTATTTGTGTCATTTATACTTTTACTGGGTAAAGTTAATGATAAAGATCTCCTCATCTTCTCTTCCCCTTACCTAACTACCTACCTGCATACCTTCTCATGTTTCAAGAGTGGTGTTATGTATTATTTCTTTAGGGAAACTTTTTCTGACTTGTCCCCTAATCCTCACTCTGTTCTGCCCAGGCCATTTCATACTCATCCTATATTGTGTTTTGGCTTTGTAGCCCTTACTCAAAATATAATATACACATATTTGAATTACTGGTTTAAGGGGTGTCACTATCAGGAAACTGTGGACTTAACCAGGATGGAGCTGTATTTATTGTTCAATATTATAATCCATAGTGACAAACAATATGTATATAATGTATATATTATAAATATATGTATACAGTAATTGTTGACTCTGTGAATGATTCACAAAAATGTATTTGACACTTGAACCGTTGCTATAACCAGAATTTGTAACAAGGAACTGTAAATTTTTAAAGAATTTTTAATTCTAAAAATGTAGAGGGAAAATCATAAATGCTCCAAGAGAGAATAAAGAGGTAATTCATAAAGAAATAACAGTGATATTAACAAAATAATTATCCATGGACACCCTAGATACTCTCAGTAAATGGAATAATTTTGCAAAAGTTCTGCAGGAAAAAATGTTTAAACATAGAATCCTAAAATTAGATTCAATTTGGAGATAAAAAGACTTTTTAAAATAACAATGAATTCAGAAGGTTTGCCATTTTGTACATTCCTTTGAAAATGTTATTGGAGGATATACTTTACTAATCCAAAGTGAGTATAGACACACACACACACACACACACACACAGAGTACCTCTTTCTCCCGTGCCAACATACACATCCAAAAAATCAAAAGTGAAACTGGAAAATAAAATCCAAGGTCTGTACCTGGAAGATGTTTGAGTTAGACATGACAACCCTAGGCACACTTGGGATGAGGGAGAGGCTACAGATAATACCTAGATGTTGGTAGCACTTTAATGAGTTTGCTCAAAATCTAATGGTCACTATTATAGTTTGTATATAAGAAAAGTTTCTGCACCACTTAACAAAAGAAAAATCTGTCAATTTGGCCATAATGAGAAAGCTGGGGCCAAAGCAAAGATCATAGAGGAAAAGGTGGCAAGATACATTCAAATGTAGCAATAATTAACATATTTAAAAGACAAGACACAGAACGTATTCAAGAAAGGTTTGGCTGTGCACTCTTAACAAAAGACACAGCAAATGAACAATAAAATTTAGAAATAAAGGGATATAGGGAATATATCAGGCGATAGTAAGAGATGAAAGTAAATGTACTAGCTTTAATGTTGAATGTAGAAACCAATGCAAAAAATTGAAATCATAAAAGTATGTCATAAATGATATAATTCACCATTATGTAAATCTTGACTCTTTATACCAATTTAATTTTTAAATTAAGGCTATCTTAATATTAATAATTTTTGTTTTTTGAGACGGAGTCTCGCACTGTTACCCGGGCTAGAGTGCAATGGCGCCATCCCCGCCTCCCGGGTTCACTCAATTCTTTTGCCTCAGCCTCTCGACTAGCTGGGATTACAGGCGCGTACCACCACACCCAGCTAATTTTTTGTATTTTTAGTAGAGACAGGGTTTCACTGTATTTGCCAGACTGGTCTCGAATTTCTGACCTCATGACCCACTCTTCTCAGCGTCCCAAAGAGCTGAGATTACAGGTATGAGCCACCGCTCCTGACCAATATTAATAATTTAATATTTTTTACAGTAGTAACAGTTTATCTTTATATTAATAATTCAATATGTTTTATTTGCTTATTTATATATAATATACTTTAATTTTAAAAAGTAAAGTACTTGCTCATACAAATGGGTACTGAGGGTAAAAGTGTGCATAGATTGCAGAAATGTGGCTGAGGACTCCAGGGCAGGACTTGAGAGAAAGAAGTGATTTGAGCCCAAACTTTCCAGGGCTCTTTCCTCCCTACCTTCCTCCCTATTCAGTGGATCATTTTGGCTTTTAGTAAAGGAGAAGCTGGTCATCTTGTTTTTCAGTAGTGATGTCATTCTTTAACTGAGGGAACAAGGTATGAATGACTTAAGCATGCTCAAATCTTCTTTTCACCCTTTACTAATTGTTCTCCTTTTCCACATTACTAGTCTATTATTCTAATAAAAAAATGATGCCATCAAAACTGAGGCTTTTGAGCAATAAATCACCCTCCTGATTATGAGTTAATCCTTCCTTCAGAAAGGCATGGACAGCTTTGTCCAGTGACAACAGTGAATTGTTAACTTACTGTATATAAGTTGAGAGTCCATAGACACAATTAAGGATGAAAATGACTAAGGCTTTGATGTTGATAACCACCCATATGTCAATAGGCCATGGTTAAAACAAATGAGCTACAGAAGTCCAAAACTCAGATGGTGTATAAAAAGCGAAAGATCTTGGAAATGGAAAGAATTATGATCAGAGTGATGGGAGAGGTGAATCGTCTTGAGATCAGTACTTTGGACGACTTTAAAGTCAAAAGATTTAAGAAAAAGATTCTAGGAAGCCTGAATTAGAGATTACTTAATACTTTTTTTTTTAAAGACAGTATTAATGAATTGATTTTTTGAGCCTAAATCTCAAGATATTTTTAGAATATAGTCTTTTTTATTTTATAAGAAGTAAAAATGTAGTTCTTTTCTGCTGCATTTTTGCCTTTTTTGCCCTCCTGATCCATATAGGGCATACACAAACAATATTAAAAAATGTATTTAAAAAATTATGAGGTACCTTTATGATTTTTAAAAATATAAATTATGAAATACTTTTCTCTGATTCTTTTTGTTTTGCATTAGTGTGTGAATTTTAATGTTTTCTCAAATTAATCATTTGAAATAGGGATGTTAACTTATTTGTGTGAACATGTGCCATTGTTTTGTGGTAAAGGCTGATACGTGATAGTTAAAACAATAAGAAACTTCTAGAGAGCTTCGTATCTACAAATGGAACCAAATGAAGTAATTAGCAAACTATGAGATGATTCAAACATTGCTTTCACATTCCTCATTTCCTGCATATTTTGTAGTACATCTGCAACCTTTCTGCAAAAAACAGAGATTCAGTGTTGCTCTTCATACTTTTGAATTTGGTTTCCTCTCTCAAATAAACCCAGAAGGTCACAGTTATTACAGATGGGGAACCAAGTTATAATTACCATCAATTGCATCGTCTTCTCCACTGTACCAAATGCTGCATGTTTCAGGCAGGCCACTCCGGAGATTCTTCTCTTGGAGGCCTGCTTCTGCCTGATCAATGTGCATCCCCTTTGATATTCCCACAGTGTGCACAATATACCCTTGAACACACACTGCTCAGGGTAATATGTCTCTAATGCAATGAAATCAATGGGAACACAGCCTTTTTTGCCTGACAGTATTGTCAGGGTGTATTATCTGGTTTAGGCTGTGGCTTCAGTTCATAGCAGTCGTCAGTTAAATTTCCCTTTCTGAAGCTGAGCAAAGTGTGGTAATGTCACAGCCACAGGCGACTGCCGTTCATAGGATGGTTACCAGAGAAGCATAGCCTCCTGGCTTGTCACACTGTATATATCTCAGGGTCTTCTCTTCCTTCCTAGTCAGAGGTTTCCAAGAATGTTGCCTGGAGCAGTCAAGGGATGCAAAAGAGAGAGATTTTTGTTCTGCACTTAGCAACATTACCACACTTCACACTCAGTTTCTGATAAGGGAAAATTTAACTGACTTGCTGTGAACTCAATCTATCAGATAATACACTCTGACAGGACTGTGGATAAAGGCTAGAAAACCTACTAATTTATATTTCATTATCTCTGCACTTGGCTTAATCTGTTATCTTTTGCTAAGTGTTACGAAGATAACAAGGATAACTGAACTGAAAGGGGAAAGGGGAACCCTGACCCCACAGGGGAGGCAGGAAGACTCACTGGATAATTCTGCCTCCTGTCTTAAGAAGTTATATGCCAGGGGGTAACTCTGGAGCCTGTGTGTAATATTAGAATAGGCAGGGCAATCTTGCACAGGTGAGGAGTGGATGGCCACTTCTAGCATCTGCTACTTCTTGGCTTCGCATGAGAAAACAAAATAACAATAATGGAATTGTGAAATAGCACATGTTGATGTCCAGGCAGCTTCTAACCCATACCTCACGTAGTACACTCAAGAGTCAAAATAAAACGATCTTTCCGGGTCGTAGTCATTGTTATTGAAAAAGATACTCCTGAATACTGATGTGTGTTCACTGGAACCAATGAGGTAATAGGGAAATAAGAGTTAATTCAGGGATAACTGTTCTTTAGGACACAGGATGGCCAGTTGTCATAAACACTCGGGGGCTGGAGGGGAAGGGTGGAGTAAACGTCTGGTTCCTATACAGGAATGTAGTAGTACTATCTGGCATTTCTTTACAATATGGGTAATCCCACTTTGGAGCTGTCCATACTTTGAAAATGAATGGTAGAATACAAATAATAACCACAGGATTGGAGGGGCTCTAGAATTATGCTGAAGAATATTTTACCATGTATTCCTTAATATTAACTTATCAAGCAGTAGGTCAGACGTTGGGAATCAAAACATTTATAAAACTGTCTCTTGAAGTGTCTTTTCTCCTTAAAAGAGAGCCATGCCCGCACCTCTCAGAGAGGGTCACCTAACTCTTTTGTTGTTCTATGCTGACAAGAAGGATAGTGGTAGGCGATTAGGTATATGACTAGAGAGTTCAGTTGAAGTTTAACTCTTCTTGTAAATTATTCTAAGAGAAATTTGGACTTTGTATCTTTGTTTTCAGAATGGCTAACCTGTACCTCCCAGTACACGGTAAGTGATTCCTACACTCTCAGTTCTACTTCCACATCTGTAAAGTGAAGTAGTGGGAGGAGTAAGAATATATACCCTAACCACACTTTAGGGATGAAATGTGCCAAAGAGGAAGTCACTATAAACACAGAATGGTAGATATCATAAAGATTATTTAGAGGAAAATAACTAAACCAGCAGCCAGAATACCTGGAATATAATCCTAGCTCTGTCATGGACTCACTGCAGTTCCTTGGGAAAACACTTTCCCTAAAGTCTCAGAGGCATCTTCCATAAAATGATATGTAAATAGTTTCTCTCTGAGACTTCTTTCCATTTCAGTTCTGTACAATGTATCTAAAGAAGTGGAAATCTCCCAGGTGGGTTGGTTGAGTACCCAGTACCTGATTCTCTGACTCTCACTCCAATGTCTTTCCTTTTTTGTATGATGCTACCTTCTGCCACCTTTAAAAATAAAGTTAATTCAAATAGTAAGTTAATTCAAATAGTTGGAAAATTACCTTAAAGACTAACCATTGGCTCAAGAATCACAATAAATAAATGCTAGTTGTTATTATCAGTTGTATTCAGATAGACTGTCAACCTTGAAAAGTATCAAGCAGCTACTGAAACAAATAATCTATGTAAATTTCAAAGTATGATTCTGAAGTACTCATTTGAAATCCAAGAATAACTGTATGCTATCTTTAAAATATGCCTTTCCCTCATAATGCCCTCCAGATATTCCAGTTGAGGTAACTTCAACTCCCAAGTTTTTCTATTCACACAAAATTTGGTGACCTGATTTTAAACCTATCCTAAAAACTTCTGGATCAGCTCTTCATATTCTGCTAAACTATTTCTAACATAAGCTGCCCTGAGCCTCACTTGGTTGTTTTGGCCATTTCTCCTGGGAACTTCCACAGTTACCCAAAGGGAGGTAGTGACAAATATTTCATCATTTTGATTTTTCTCCACCTCCTACACATAACCACTTTTAGTTCTAGGGGATGTGTGTGTGTGTGTGTGTGTCCTTAAATACAAACTAGAAAGGCCTTCCTGCTCTGTCACAGTTCCTTTTGCCATCAACTATTGCTACTGTGCTATGCTAAGCTTTCTCTTCCTATGAAGAGCTCTCCTATCAAAATTAGTGAATAAAGTTGATCCTGCAGTTCATCGTTTAACTTACAAACTAACACTCAATTTGGAGGTACCGACGAAAGCTTTCTAATATTAATTGGGATTACTTCTTCCTCATTCCTGATGTTTTTCTTTCCTGTGAAGGGAGCTTTACGAATATAAGTCCAAGTCTCTCTCCAATACACTATTTATTTCATCCTTGGGGAGATGAAGATAATCACTTGCCTGGTAACTTTGAGAGTAATAGCTAGGCACATGTGGCTTAGCTCCATCTTTCTGCTCTCTCTTGTCCACTCTCCCACTAGTATCTCTATTCTCTGGAGCAGGAAGTGGATGTGTGAAGTCCACTTGAGCCCACCTTGCTTGGACTTTGGGATTAAAAATTCTTGGATTCAGTTATGAGGCCCTTTGTGCTCTTGCACTAAAATTCTTTCTCCAACTAAATCCTTATCGGTAATAATGGTGTCCCGAGTAGCTGACCTCCTGAGTAGCTGGGATCACAGGTGCCCGCCACCATGTTGGGCTAATTTTTTGTGTGTTTTTATTAGAAATGGGGTTTCAGCATGTTGGCCAGGCTGGTCTCGAAGTCCTGGCCTCAAGTGATCCACACATCTCAGTGGATCTATATTTCATGTTATTCAGACTTTGGACAGAAAAAGGTGTAGTTAGTTATTAAAATCCCCTTAAAGAAAGTACCTCCAGCACAAGAAAGGGTTAAAATGGGAAATTATTAAACTCTTAGTAATTATCTACTACGTGGTAAGCATGTTGTTACACATTGAGGTAATACAGATGAATTGGAAATAGTCCCTTTTTTAAAAGAAGCTCAGAGAATACATTGTAGGCAAAACTGGAGACATTAGAAGAAAGGACACAATATTAAGACACAGAAATGTTTTTCCCTATTAATCAATTCTGAATTATCGAGGTGTGTAGGGTGGAGGTAGGGAGAGAAGCTGAAAGAAAAAGATAAAATACACATTCATAAGGAGATTCCACTGAAATTCACTTAGCCAACAGTTTCACATTTTTGCATAGTTAACTTTTTATAAACAATTATTTTAAAAATACAAATCTTCATAAAAACATAACTTTTTCTGTGGACCCAGAAAGTTCAGCTTAAATCTTATAGCTAAATAGACAAATGAAAACTGAAAAATTTTAAATGTAATTTTTATAAGGGCTGTGTATGACAAACACACTGCTAAAAGTTGAAAGCTTTTCTTCTGATATCTGAAACAAAACAGGAATGCCCACTTTTAACATGTTTAGTTAGCATAGTACTGGAAGTCTTTGCCAGAGCAATTAGACAAGAGAAGTAAATAAAAGTCAAGCATCCAAACTGGAAAGGAAGAAGTAAAATTATCTTTGTTTGTAGATGACATGATCTTATATATAGAAAACCCTAAAGACTCTACTGAAAAACTGTTAAGTTTAATAAATAAATTTAATAAAGTTGCAGAATACGAAATAAACATACAACAATTAATATTATTTCTTTACGCTTTAAATTATCTGAAAAAGAAATGAATATAACAATTCAATGTACAATAGCTACAAAAAAATGAAATACTTAAAAATGAAGTTAGCTAGAGAGTTGAAAGACCTGTACACTGAAAACTATAAAACATTTATAAAATAAATTGAAAAACACACAATAAAATATGTATTGCCTGTTCGTGAAATGGAAGAATAAATATTGTAAAAATGTCCACACTACTCAAAGTGATCTACAGATTCAGTGCAATCCCCATTAGAATACTAATGCCATTCTTCATAGAAATAGAAAAAAAATCTTAAAATTTGTGTGGAACGCTAGAAGACTCCAAATACCCAAAGCAATCTTGAGGAAAAAGAACAAAGTTAGAGGCATTAAACTACCTGATTTCAAAATATACTACAAAAAAATAGTAACCCAAACAGCGTAATACTAGTGTAAAAACAGACATGTCAACCAATGGAATGGAATAGATAGCCTAGAAATAAATCCATACATTTAGAGCTAACTGATTTTTGACGAAGGTGCCAAGAACATACAATGGGGAAAGGACAGTCTCTTCAATAAATGGTATTGGGAAATCTAGGTATACACTTGCAGAAAAAGAAAATAAGATCCTTGTCTCTCACCATACACAAAAATGAACTCTAAGTGGGTGAAAGATTTAAATGGAAGACTCAAAAGTATAAAAGTATTAGAAAAAAGCATAGAGCAAAAACTCCGAGAAAGTGGTCTGGGCAGTGATTTTTTGGATATGTTTTCAAAATTTTAGGCAACAAAAGCAAAAAGAGACACATAGATTACGTCAAACTAAAAAAGCTTCTGCACAACCAGGGAAACAATCATTAGAGTGAAGAGATAATCTACAGAATGGGAGAAAGCACTTGTAAACTATATATTTGGTTAATATCCAAAATATGTAAGGAGCTCAAATAACTCAATAGCAAGAAAACAAATAACTTGATTAAGAAATAAGCAAAAGACATGAATAGACGTTTATCAAAACAAAACATACAAATGACCAACAGTTATGTGAAAAAATAAACAACATCACTAACCTTTAGGAAAGTGTAAATCAAAACCACAAAATGACAAATCACCTCACACCTTTTAAAATGGCTACTATCAAAAACACAAAAATTAAGTGTTGCTGAGGATGTGGAGAAAAGGGAACTCTTACACTGTTGGTGGGAATGTAAATTAGGATAGCCCTTTTGTAAAATAGTATGAAATTTCCTCAAAATATTAAAAATAGAACAACCATATAATCAACAATTCCATTACTGCATATATATATCTAAAGGAAATAAAATTAACATGTCAAACATATATCTGTACTCCCATGTTTATTGCACTCTTCACAAGAGCCAAGATATGAAATCAGCTTACATGTCCATGAGCAGATAAAGAAAATCTGGTCTATATACAGAATGGAATACTATTCAGCCATAAAAAAGAATGAAATTTTGCCATTTGTCACAACACGGTGAACCTGGAGGACTTTATGCTAAGTGAAATAATCCAGGCACAGAATGACAAATACCACATGTTCACACTCACATGTGGAATCTAAAAGACTTGAACTCATAGAAGCAGAGAGTGGAATAATGGTTACCAGAGGCTAGGGTGAGTAGAAAAGAGGTAGTGATGGGGAAATGCTGGTCAAAGGATATGTAATTACAGTTAGATAGAAGAAATAAGTTTAAGAGATCTATTGTACCGTGTGGTGACTATAGTTAATGATGATATATTATACTCTTGAAAAATGCAGATAGAGTTAAATGTTAAGTGTTCTCACCACAAAAGTGATATGAGGTAATGAGCTTGTTAATTAGCTAGATTTAACTATTCCAGAATGTATGTATGCTTTAAAACATCATGTGGTACACGATAAATACATACAACTTTATTTGTCAATTTAAAAAATGAAAAAATAAAACATGTAATTTTAAATTACATGTGACAAATTAAATGTTTCGGGAGCTAGCAGATGTTTTATCATGCAAACAGAGTAGCCTTAGTTTCCTGATTTACTAACTCCCACCTTGTGGGGTTTTTGTAATGATTAGAGGTGATCAATTGAAGGACTAGGCATGAGGTAAATGAGTAATCCATAAATGATAAAGGTTGGGATTTATATTGTTGGAAATGTTTGGTTCGGATTTGGGGAATTTCTTAATTCTGTAGTTTATAAATACCTGTATGTTTTTGTTGCATAAGGAAAATAAGGCACACATCTTAACGCTTTCTTCAGATGTGTTTGATATTAATCTATCAAGGCTGAACATGATCAAGATGTAGACAGAGTGAGATTATTTTGGGGCTGGGATCAAGGGAAGAAATGATATAGGTCAGAGAAAAGGCAGAATAAAAAGAGTATATTAATTCATCGTCTCAACTGTCCTGTGACTTTTTAAGAATAGACTCTAGACAAATATTTATCATTTAATTGATGTCTGTTGACTTAAATTTTCTTTGCTTCTAAAATTTTTAGCAAAAATTATTGACCTTTTCATTTCTGTTTGATAAATCTCCCAAAACACTACAAGTTACAGAAACAAGTTTTAGCATATCAGTTATTCTTATCAAACAAAATTTTATCTATTCCATAAATTTGAATGAAAACTTTTTCCCAAAAACACATGTCAATATCAGCAACAATAAACTACTAAACCCTAGTTAGAAGATTTTATTAATTGGCAAATATTAATGATAAAGGCATATGCTATATAGAAATCATAATTACGTTACTATATTCCTAGTTCTTCCTGTTGGGCTAGATTTTGGGGATGGAGTTACTGGTTAGAGAGAGAGAACATAACATTTTCACTCTGAGGGAGCTGTCACAGTACTATATCATTCTGTTTGGGCTTTCTCCTCCCTCTGCCCCCAAAATTAAGTAGAGTTTTGCTTTGGATCTACTAATATTCACTCATTTTTAGATTAGCCAGCAACAAAGGTAATATTTTCTCTGTTTAAGTTGGTTATCTGTAGACAGAAGTTCTTACACATAGCCCCTGATCGAATCATATCCCATTCACCATGCACCACTTTGGAGATGCTAAAAGGCATTCTCACAGTCAGTAATATGTGTGCGGTCCCAGTAAACAACCCTGTGTGCTTTATTCAGGGTCAGTGAATTGCATAGGGTGTGTTCCATTTTTAGTCACCAACTGTCTCCTTGCATGTCATTGCCCTGACTTTCCAGAGTGGATTTGGTTGACTGAATATTGTGCTGGAAGCAAGGGCAATCCCTATTAGGTGAAATCAAAAGTATACACCGCAAGGAGCCTGCTGCACTAAATCCCATGAGAGTTCATAATTCAAGGAATGCAGCTGTCTATAGAGAGAAAAATTACGGAAACACTAGAAAGCTTAATTCGGGTTTTGTTTTAGTATTTTTTATTATAACATACACATGCACACACCATCCACTCCCCATTCCTAGAACTGACCCTAGAAAATGGATGCAGAAGGATAAAAGTCCTGGCCTGTCACACTTTAAGTCTCTTGCTATCTATCCATCCGTGTGCAGTCCACCTAATCATATCATAAACACATGTGTGCATGCACATGCAAACACACACACACGCGCGCATGCATGGGAGGAGCCATTCCTCCACTCTCCCCAGTTGGGAAGGCTCACCGTTGTTCCAGCCTCCACTAGACACTGATTCTAGATGTTTCCCTGGTTTAGAGAGGCAAGTTTTATAAACAGCATATACTGTATCTATATCGTGAAAACCAACAATCCTCAAATCTGTGGCTTAATTCAAGAGAAATTTACTCATGCTTCATTATGTCACTGATCAAAAGAGACTGAAATATAAATGATTATCATCATCATGACAACAAAAACAAACAAAACGGTAATATATGTTGGACATGCACTATTAAATCTCATGACCTCTCCATGGAGTAGATACTAGGAAATCGAGGTATGGATACTGTGGCTAAATAAGATTAAGTAACTTTCTTGAGTCTTTCTAACTTAACAAGCCTTTTATATTAGATATGTTCACTATCAGAGGCTGACCCTGTTTCCTGTTTCCAACTCATGATTGCCTCCTTAGACTCCCTACATTTTATTGCCCAAAGCAATATTATAGAAAGATTTCAACTGGCTTGTCCTCACTCATCATTCATCACTTCAGCAAGATCATAATATAATTGACTGCTATCAACTTGCTTTTAGATCATGATGTGTTAAAAAGACAGGCTTATCAGGTGGTCAGTGATTCATTGATTGCCAAATCTCAGGGTTGGTTCTCAGTTTTGGATGTTGTTTGATTCATCTTTCAGTTTATCAATCCAATGTCCTTCCTGGGAGATTAGCCTCTTTGATTGAATTTGAATATGGCTTTATGTTGGACTGGTTTTCATCTTCCTTTTGAAAACCACTTCCCTCCATTTATAAAGGAAAAATCTTATCAGAAAGGCGAAATGAATTGGTGATGCCCCGTGGCTTCATTCTCATGTGTGCTTCATGCTGTCTTCATCTGTTTCCTATCAAGAAATCATGGAGATTATGGATTTATTCTTCCATCAGGTAGACTTTCATATAAAATAGATGGGGAGATTAAGTTCTTACTTTTAATCTTCATTCAGAAAATGTTTTCAAATCTTTTTACTGCTTTTTAGAAGAAATATGCACTTGATTTATGTTTCATTGAGATTATGTCTATAGGAGGTAAAATTTTGAATCTTGATTTCCATGAAACATATTTAGCACTGTTCTATCACTCTGTCCTCTGATAAAAAGTGATCATAGATCTCTGCCTATAATCATGTAACATGTATGGGAAGAATATAGGTCCCTGTCTCTGACTTTGTGCTTGGCCATGTGACATATTTTGTTCATGGTCAGGTATGAAATGAATGTTTAAGAGAAATCGGCCATTTACATACACTCTTACTCTTTTAGTCATTTTCCTCTGACAGAATAATGGGCCTCTCACACAAAAGTGCTGCTACTTTAACCTGAACCCTCAGGGTGAGGAAGACCAGGGGGCAGACCTGAACTCAATTATTATTTTGAAACAGAACAATAGCTGCAGACCCACACCCACTTACTTGTAATATGAACAATAAATAATATTTATTTTTGGAAGCTACTTACGGTTATTTGTTTTAGGCATCATCTAATGAGAGTGGAATAGTTCACATTCGCTTCTGGCAGAATAAAGAAAAAACTCAAAGTAGGTCTTACAAAACAATTTCGGAGATCTTGTGGTCTGCTTGGGCAATGCATGGCATCATAGGCTAGTATGGAAATAAAGCCATGATTAATCAAATAGATTGACTTTATATCTTAATTATTGGTATCGTTGATTATACTCCCTCAAACATTAATAAACAAAGCATTTGGTTTTGTAGGAGATGCTATCATTATATGCTTATAGTGCACCATTTGCTAATGGCCTTATGTGTTGACTTAAAAACGTTTCTTGGAATGTGAACTCTACAGACTTAAACAAGTAACCTAGACAGCACAATATAGACATAGTTTTTCTGTTGAGTAGCCTGTTGAATAATGCTTGTGTGTTCATTTGTTCAATAGATAATATTTCATTGCACACAATATGAGTTGGCCATTTTGCTATGATAATGTCAATTAGCTTGTTGGATCTTCACAATCAGTCTGTAAGTTAGCATCTATTATTTTCTATATTTTCCATTGAGAAAAGTGACTTTGTAATACAGGTCAAGCATTTGCTGTGTTTTATAAAACGAGTGAATAATCAAACCGAATATGACTCATATTTGTTCTCAGATTTTAGAAACTAAACTCTTAGCCACTACTACACTATCATAATTATTGGAAACTGGTAGCAAAGTAAAAATTTAAGAGCTTTTGACTTGGGATTCACATTGCATATTGACAATATTACATAATGCATATTTATTATTTTATTTCTTTTAATAAAACTAAATATATTGAGCATCCAACATGAGGTAGACATTTTCCTGAACAGCAAGAGACAAGTTAGCCAGAAAAATTACCCTCAAGGGAAGAATTCTGTTGAATATTCAAGAAATATTAGAGAAAAGCTCACAGTGTCTTCAATGCTTTGCAAATCCCCCAAATTACTAAGAGGAATATAATGTTTTTCATTTGAAATTCTTTGTGTGGATATCTTCTGTAATATGTGGCAGGATATTTAACTGTGTGATTTCAGGTTGAAATGTTTTATTCTGCTTAACACAGACAGAAAATAAAAAGCCACACTTCTCCCCAATGTTGGACTTATGTATCTGGCCTCGGCCTATATTGGGGGCTGGAAGGATAATTTCTGGCATATGTGTCACTCCTCTCATCCTAATCTATTCCCAAGTTCACTGGAAAACAACAGGACAGGCTGGGCCTTTTGGCTCATACCTGTAATCCCAGCACTTTGGGAGGCCAGGAGTTCAAGACCAGCCTGGCCAACATTTTTTTCATTTTGTTTTTAGTATAGACAGTCAACCCCGTCTCTGCTTGGGAGGCTGAGGAATGATAATTTCTTGAACGCGGGAGGTGGAGGTTACAGTGAGCTGAGATCACACCACTTCACTCCAGCCTGGGTTACAGAGTGAGACTCTGTCTCAAAAAAAAAGAAAAAAAAAAAAAAAAAAGACAATCTCATAGCAAATCTTAATATTCTAATTTTTATAAGACTGTATCCTCCAATTATTTCCTTATATTACATTGCTGTATTATTCTTTAGCAAATAAATCTACAAGTTTCTCATTTAAGGCTTTTATTTGCTTTATGAATCTCCTCTTTTGGTTTACATCTTGAAGAATGTTCATTTTTATTTTTACAAAAAGAAAATTTGATATGTGAGCATTCTCTCTATGCTCATTGGAGAATCTATACTCTTTTTGTAATGCTAATTCTTATCCAACAGACTTCCTAAAAACAAAATCATTTGTTCTATTAATCTAAACAGTAACATGGTAAATTGGGTGATTAAATAGTCTTAGTGTTTTTTTTGTTTTTTTTTTTTTTTGAGACAATCATATTGCCTTCAATAAAGGTTAAATTTAGACTAAAATCTAAACAAAAACTGAAATTTCAAAGTGAAAAAAGTCAATTAGGTGCTTCTATTTAAAATGCTCAATAACTTAATAGATCATTGTCAGCAGGCGTTTGCTCTACATTTTCACATTGAAATTATTTTAAGACATTTTTCAAAATTATTAGAATGACCTGAAATGGCAGTCATCTTAACTTTGGCATTATAACAGCAAACAATATTAGATAGTTTCTGCATTGCTGAAAGGTTCTACATTGCTTTAAGTTCATAAATTGAGCTGGGTCTGCTAGACTTTCAGTTTGGGAAATATAATTTTCTTTAGAATATTAATAGATGTTTCTAATTTTTGCCTTTAATGTGATATCTTTGTGTAAATAAACCAATGCAATATTTTTTTCTGGGTCCAACAACTTCCAAGGTTTCTGATACTGCAGAATATAGGCACTTAGGCCCAACATATCTTCAGTCTGTCCAGTCTGGCTCGGTGCACATGTACCCAAAAAACAAACAACGCAAAATGTACATAGAGCTGGGAAAAGTCATTAAAAATGTATTCATTGAGCACATTTGAGGGGACTATAAAACACTGCACAGTTTCTAATTATAAATGCTTCAGTTGCATCTCAAAGATCCAGTAGTCCTATAAAATGAAAAAAAAAGAAGAGATAAATTTCTTCTGAGAAATTATTTTTAGATAAAAAGATCCTGTAGCAAATCAAAGTCTGTAACAAGTTTTTGGTTTGAAATAATCCAGAAATCATTTATATTTCATAATTGGTTTAGGGATACATAACATTTTTAACAGGAGATCTGCCTTCTGAATTGTTTGCCTAAGGCAAATATTAAAATTAATCTTCATTCCCTGACCACCAGCTAACTGATTGCAGGGAGTGTAAGCCCAGAAGAGCATGTGACTGCTAAAGGATTGGTCACAGATAATTTGGAAGGTGATTAATCTACAAGCAGAAATCTAATGAGTTGATCATACAAGTGCTATCTGAGATTTTATAAAACTAAGGTTCTTCCCACAGAATAATAATAGGGTTCACAAATATAATTCAATATATATTTATCTTCCTATTCTCCAATGAAGAACCCAAACTAAAACATTTCCTCAGTCTTAGTATTTCGGAATCTTTCTCTTCTGTTTAATTCATGTACCAAGTGTTGGCACCACAATTTTCGTACTACACCATCTTGCAATTGTCTCACAAACTTTCTGTGACAGATTTTTGGTGATAGACACATTTTAATGGATTCTGTTCCAACAAATGTTGACTTTCTGTATTTTATTCCAGGTTTCTTTCTGTTTTGATAGACTGATAGAAATGTGTTCAAGATGGATAGCTGGTTTGCAAAGGGAAACCCATTTTCTACCTGTGGACTCCATTTTAAGAATGGTTCCATGAAGAACAAAAATGTCCAGAAACCAAATTTAGTAGATTGTTCTATTCTACTACTAAGTTTGGAAACACAATTACTTAAAATTTAAGTATTTTTTCATTATTCCAGAAAAAACATTAATAAATTTGATAGAAAATAACATTATCTGTAATCCCAGCACTTTGGGAGGCCGAGGTGAGCGGATCACGAGATCAGGAGTTCAAGACCAGCCTGGCCAACATAGTGAAACCCCGTCTCTACGAAAAATACAAAAATTAGCTGGGCATCATGGCACATGCCTGTAGTCCCAGCTACTTGGGAGGCTGAGGCAGGAGAATCGCTTGAACCTGGGAGGCGGAGGTTGTGGTGAGCCGAGATCGTGCCACGGCACTCCAGCCTGGGCAACATAGAGAGATTCCATATCTGGAAGAAAAGAAAAAAAAGATAATCAACAAAATCTTATTGTACTCATTTATAATTGAATTGTAAGCACTTTAACATGAATCTGTATATTTTCTTCATAAAGAGTCTCATAGGATTCACTAATCCTTCTCATGTCTGTGTTATAATGAGAGCAGTTCTCAGGAAAGTAATTATTCGTGACTTGATTTCCATTTGAATATTTAGTAAACATCTTAATTTTTGCTTAGCCTAATTTATATTGTTTGACTTTATCCCTTTTGTCCTTTATAATTTTAGCTTACTTTTCTCTGAATAGCTATAAACAAGGACGTAACCTGGAAGATAAACTTAAAGCATTGTATTTGTGTCTTTGCATGATATGGTCCCTGCCAATGTTTCAACATCTCCATCTACTACCTTAGATCCCCACCCTTTGCCACACTAAGCTGCTCTATTCCTAGGACCCCTTAACTCTTCATGACTTTTGATACTTTTTACTTGCTGTTTTTCTCTAAATTGAATAATCTTCCCCCAGTTTTTCTTATGTTAGATTTCTTAATCTTCCTTATTATGTTTCTGTCTAAATGCCACCTTCTCTGAGAGGCCATTCTGCTTACTCTACCTAAGTTAGTCCCCTGCCTTTAGGATCCATATCATTAAGCTATTGATGCTCATATAACACTTTTCAAGGTCTGTAATTATCTCCTAATTTTATTTGTTTGCATCTTTTCCATTCGCCTTCTAGATTAGAGAATGTGAGCATCAAGAGGTACAGTATAAGTGACCCAACAGGAATGTGAAGTTTGGGAGCACAGTTGTGGCATTTGTGTACGTTTAGTAATCTTGAGTAATGGGTACAATCTAACAATCTAGATTGTTAGATTGGGCAAAAGGTAAGTCAAGTGGTATAATACGCATGGCCTCCAGATGCCCATTTTATGTCTTGCACAGCTACTGAATGAGTTTCACTAGGCTAAAGGATGACTGAGTCTCCTTGCCATCTGGCTTTTATCCTTTAAGAACCCAGAGGCCTCATCGTCAATAACTTAATCTGAATTTCACACCTTAACTCTTCCATCATATGAATCCAAGTGCCTGGATTATAATTATTGAATGCCTACATACGGGACTTAAGATACTCTAACTTAAGACTTACATGAATTGTGGGCTTTCTAACCTAGAGGATTTCCAGTGGCAGGACTTTGACAAATACAAGATCTATAAAAGTGAGAACTCTTATCTCTCCTCACCATGTAATCACCAAAAACCAAAGAGTGTGTGTGTGTGTGTATATATATATTTTCTTTCTTTCTTTCTTTCTTTTTTTTTTTTTTTCGAGACTGAGTTTCGCTCTTGTTGCCCGTACTGGAGTGCAGTGGCACGATCTCTGCTCACTGCAAACTCTGTCTCCCGGGTTCAAGCAATTTTCCTGCCTTAGCCTCCCAAGTAGCTGAGATTACAGGCATGTGCCACCATGCCTGGCTAGTTTTGTATTTTTAGTAGAGACGGGGTATCTCCATGTTGGTCAGGCTGGTCTCGAACTCCCAACCTCAGGTGATCTGCCCGCCTCAGCCTCCCTAAGTGCTGTGATTACAGGCGTGAGACACAGCTCCCGGCCAAAACCAAAGTATATCTTATATGTAATATGTAGTAAGTGGGTAGCAAAATTAGTTGTGTGTATGCAGGAATGAATGAATGAACAGAGTCAGTAGACAAATGAAATAACTATGTAACATCCATATTTGGGTGTCATGTAGATGTAGTTTTAACTTTAGTATTCGAAATCCTCAATTTTGTCTTTCAACATGAAAGAATTCTTTATTTCCCCAAGTGTGGAGCCTTTTCACCTCTTCTCACATTCTTTCCAAGAAGCAGGCATATGCTTAGTCAAGAAAAGAACACTTTGACTCAGTGGGTGGGCTGTATGCTTCCAAACCTAAAACTGATGCTTTACAAGTATTGCAAAAAAGCAAATTATCAGGGTAACAAAAACAGACTCAAGCAACGCCTTCTGCCAGATTCTCTCCAGATCTGTCCCCCAGTAGGAGTATATGCCTGGGGGTGGGGAGGTGGGGATAACTTGCGTGCCATGGATCTTAAGCAGCCCTTCACATGAGCGCAATGAGAGAAGACATTCTTATCCTTTTTTAAAAAAATTTTCCTTCTCAGTAGTCCTCACATAAACCCGAAGAGAACTTCCCTCCATGGGTTTAATTAAGTAAAAGCACTCTCTGACCTGTCAATCTGGGGACTGGATTCATCCTAGGGCCTTCACCTCATCTGAAGTATCTCAGATGAAGCTGCCAAGTTTTATTCTGCTCTAATTAAAAGTTGTGAAAAGATGTTTTTAAAGTTTATTATTTTTCACTTGAATATATGTGTAATTTTATTTAGGCAGATTCTTGAATTGCCTTTGGAAATACTATTTTTTTTTCTTGAGACAGTCACCGTTTATCATTTAGTGAGCTGATTTCTTAGTATTAGGATATTTTTCTCTATTAAACTAAGAAAATATTATTTCTTCACAAATTTTAGGGGAAATTCTTTGCTCAGTATGTCCTGCCTAGATCACTGTCACCTGACTGTAGTCATTTTAGCTTGTAAATAAAATCTATCAATACTAAATTACACTCATTTATCATATTTCATTGACTCCTGTCTCGGCCCATTATGACATAATTGTCAAATGTAACATGTTCTTACATGAGAAATCTCATTCCCAAATGTGTGCTGCACTATTAAAGAACAAGATACATAACAAGGACACTTTCTGTGTTGGTTAAGGTTTACACTTTTGGTGTCTTTTGCCTAACATCTCAAGAGATAGTAAAACAAATGACTGACTTTTGTATTAGTGTATTCTTACACTCCTCTAAAGAACTACCTGAGCCTGGTAATTTATGAAGGCAAGAAGTTTAATTGATTCACAGTTCCACAGGCTGTACAGAAAGTATGATTGGGAGGCCTCAGGAAACTTATAATCATGGGAGAAGGCGAAGAGGAAGCCAGCATGTCTTACCATGGCAGAGACAGAGAGAGAGCAAAGGGGGATGTGCTACACACTTTTAAACAACCAGATCTCGTGAGAACTCATGCACCATCACGGGAAAAGCAAAGGGGAAATCTACCTCCATAATCCAATCACCTCCCACCAAAGTCCCTTCCCCGACATTGGGAACTACAATTTAACATGAGATTTGGGTGGGGACACAAAGCTAAACCATATCAACCTTCAAGACTGCAGTTTCAAACCAAACAGTCATAGTAATAGGTCATCAGAAGTTGGCTGGAAGTTTACTGACCTGTTTTTCACACATAGGACTTTTTAGAATAGAAGAATCCTGAGACTCAATATGATGAAGTCTCTGTGACCCAAAACAAAATTTCTCAACTGTGTGAAAACTTACCTGAGTGAGTATTTCCAACTTTCTGGTGATGTCTGTTATAGTCTGTTGACATAACTGTCATCTTATGTCTGCCCATACTCTAGGGATTAATTCCTACCCAACATGGGCGTTTCCAGAATTTTGACTGAAGATGAGGCACACACACAAAAGTAATAGTATTTATACAACGCAGAATATAAGAATACAGCAAATACATTGTGCTAACTATGCTGCAACTGTAGCGTAAATGAAGTAAAGCAATGGGTATTTTGAGGTAGGAAAAATGACTGTGGGCTGGGGCGGGGGGCATTTTTTTTTACAAGCGAATGTGATTAAAGTTGGATTATGAATTGATTAATAGCCAAAGTGGAAAAGGGAGTTCTTTATTATAGATTGGAGGAAGGGCATTCTCTACTCTAAGGCATGGTGGCCTCACATGGCTCTGCTTTGTGCCACCTGCAAAGGAGACACCTGGTAGTTGAAATTCAACCTGGGATCTGTCTCTTAGCACTAACAAAATGGTGCAACTAAGCCACACACCTAGGTCTCCTTCAGCCCAGAGGCAGCATCAATTTCTAATTCATCTGCCCAGATGAAGTACTTTAAAAACTTTATCCTAATGCTGACCTTTCTCTACGTTTTTGTCTCAGAAAAATCACACATGTCCTTGTTTCTTTTTTCTTTCTCTTTCTTTCTTTTTGAGAAAAGGTCTCCCTCTGTCTCCCAGGCTGGAGTGCAGTGGTGCGATCTTGGCTCACTGCAGTCTCTGCCTCCTGGGCTCAAGTGATCCTCCCACTTCAGCCTTTCAAGTAGCTGGGACTACAGGTGTGAGCCACCACACCTGGCTAATTTTTTTTTGTTTTTTTGTACAGATGGGGTCTTGCCATATTGCTCAGGCTGGTCTCGAACTGTTGAGCTCAAGCTTTCTGCCCGCCTTGGCCTTCCAAAGTGCAGAATTACAAGCCTGAGCCACTGTTCCCAGCCCACATTTCCTTTTTTCAAATTTGTACAGAGACATATACGCTGAGTAACTGCCATGTGCAAGTACAAAGAGATGGGAAAGCTCAAGATTTATTTAGGGATTCCTGAACAAACTCTTCGTAGCAAAGATCGGCAAACAACAGACTACAGAGCAAAACTGCCTTCCACCTGTTTTTGTAAAATTTTATTGGAATACAGTCACTCTCATTTGCTTTTATATTGTCCATGGCTACTTTCACCCTACAACAGTAGAGTTGAGTATTTGAAACAGTGTGCATGGCCTGCTTATTTGACTCTTGACAGAAAATGTTGCCAATGCTTGCTTTGTAGAAGAGCATGAGAAAAAAATGACCTAAAAGGACACGTTCTAGTCTTCCTGAAACCAACTCAATCTTAATCTTTAATAAGATAATAGTTTATTTGAAGCTTCTCAAAAATACCAAAGCAGTTTACAAATGTGAATCACAATGTTGACACTCTGGCTTCCTGCTTAGGGTCAGGAAGAAAAGTCCTTTCATGATGCTGTGATGAAGAAACCAGTACACCACCACCAAGATGAGACAAATGATAATTTATTGATTGGATAATTTTAAATAACAGTAAAGGCATTACCACGTTCACCTTTGTTCATTCTAATTTTATAATTACCTGATTTTGCCTCTGTAGACATGGTGAGAGGACGGGGCATTTAGGATATTTGACTGTTTAATTTGGGGCTGGCCCACCTCAAAGGAAGGTAGCAAACTGTCCATACAATGGGGGTTTCACAAATATGTTTAAGATGAGAAAATGTGAAAAGTAAAGATAGAATCTCAGTTGCTGAATAGCTCACATTCCAGTAAGTAGTTCTTTTCTGCTGTATTATTTATTCCAGTCTTTTTACCCAGCAATCAAGTTATTCCCTGAAAGAAAAAAGTAGAGCGTTGAGCTGGGGGTGGGGGCTGGGGAATGGATGGTGTTCAGTGGGGGGTTTATCTGGCATAGGTCTGGATCATAGTGAGAAAAACTGCTTGGGTGTAGAATTGAAAGAACTGAAGTGGTAAGAAGAGGCAGAGGGGAAAAAAAAGGATCAAATTCAAGAAGAAGTAGAGATAACAGAATAATAACCCTCCAGGAAAGGCCAGAATATGGGAGCTCTGCTTGAGGCTTTGGAAAACTGGAGACCTCTTCTATTTTACCTGTGGATATTAAAAGCCCCCCCCCGAGGCCTACCAGCCCTTCATGGTTTGAAGAAAAATTCTAGTCACACACACCTGCTTCAGATCATTTTCCACGACACACCTATTCTGTTACCTTGAAGGCACTCATTGCCGACTTCTCTCAACCTCTGTCATCATGCTTATATTCTTAAGGGTCTCTGGGCACTACTTGCTCACATTGTCGTTGCCTTTCCTTGCTCTTGGGTAAATTTTAAGTAACATAACAGGGTTGGGAATTTCTACCACAAACTAAGAAAACTCTTCATCTGCTTAAGCAGAACTATTGCTTCATGTTTTGACATGCTTGTGAAATATTTTTTCTAGTAGTTTTCTCTTTTAGCACATCCTGACCTCCGCAAACAGTTTTGGGTGGGTGTGTTTTCCAGACTGATTCTGTAACTCTCAATTGGGTTTGTCCCCAGCAGGGCATCTGTATGATGTCCATAAGACAAGGTTTCTCGCAGGAACTATATGGCTGTTCTCTATTCCGTAGCAATTTTATTCTGACATGTGGGGAAAGCAATTCTAATCTGTGAAAATAGTACTAAATTATAAATGTGCTGCAGTTTAGTTTTTCCTAGGAAACTCCATGAGAGAGTATACCAACAAAACACGTCTACATTATCAGCACTCTAATTGGCCCAGGTTGACTTAAGGTTATGACTTCTTGCTCCATAGGTCAGGTAGTATGCTGTATGTGTGTGTGCGTGCATGTGTATGCATGTATGAATGTGTTGTGTATGTGTGTTTATAAAGAACAACAAAAAAATGTAACTTTCAGGATTGCAGAAGAGCTGTTTACTCAAACTTAAGGAACCATTAATTGGTTTGAAAATTATGTCATGGTTTATAAAAATGAAGTTTTAAATTACACATATTGGATATATTTGGAATTTGTCAACAAAAATAAAAGATCATGATAGATTCAAATATGTTTGGAGAAACTCAAATGTAGTGGTAGAAATGTGGAACCTCATTATAGGAATGTGAAATCAAATAAAATTAAACTGTTAGAAAGAAAAACCAGCAGCAATTTACTCATCACAAAATTTAAATTAGGATTTTTTACACTTTTTTTCCATATGCAAAACTTCAAGGGTGACATAAAAAAGAGTAAGAGATGGATCCTGCTATCTACAAACTCTTCCATTCATTTTATTCATTTATTAATTCATTCAACCAAACTTCACTGAGCACTTACTCTATGCAAACCATTCTGCTAGGAGAAGGGAAACTAACACCTCTAATTTAAGACTTTCAACACATGCACAGGTTTAAAAAAATAAGAAGACCTGGAATATTAAATCTGTGATCCCAACCAAGAAAAGTGAAGTATCTGCCCGGAGTGAGCTAGAGCTGAAGGAACTCAAAAAGACATAGAATATTTTAATACATTTTCTCAATTATTTTTTCATCAAATGTCAAATTTAGACATAAGATTCCCAGGATCAGTCATTTAAATATACAGACAGTTGCTTTGAAGTGACTCTCAAATATTGTGGGCTTGTAGACTCTGGATACTTTTGCATTTTATTATCAGGGCCTTAGAATAATAAGGGGAGGTCTTCACTTCCTCCTGACAGACCTGCACATGGTACTCTCTGATGATTCTTATTATGCTTTTCCATATATATGGGTCTCCATGCAACATCAACCCTGACTATCATTACACATTTTCACAACTGAAGAAAGGAAGAAAATGCAAGCAAATGAAATTCAAAGCTATGTTTTGTTCCGACTTGACTCTGGCTTTGGAATAATTACTTTCTTCTTACTTTGTCATAGCCATCTGTAGGAAGTAAAAGCTCTTCTAAGATATTATTAATACCAAAATAATAATATTACCAACACCCACTAACCATTTACTGAATACCTATCCCAACCACTGTGTTTTGTACTGTAATACATTTAATCCTATCATAGTCAATGAGGTAAGCTGTATTATCACCATTTTCCAGATAAGGAAATTGAAGACCCTAAAAGATGTTAACCAATTTGACTCAAATAGCATAAGTAATAATCAGTGTATTGAAAATAATATTCAAATCTAAGTTTTGTGCCTCCCATGCCTTTAATGCTACCTCTATTTTGACACCGCCTTACTTATTTTTGACCAGTTTAGCCTCCTTAACAATTTGGGACCACCATGGGATAACGTAGGAGTGCCACTCCAAAGTCTTAATGAGCCCATTTGTTTTCTGCCCATTTCCTTCTCTTTCAAATCCCATTCCTTTGGTCAAATAACTGTCATTTTTTGTCTTTTTTGTATCTCTCTTCCATATTTTTGCCCTTTGAATTAATGCTTAGGGGGGACTCTGCTTGGACTTATTATGGCTTTTCTCTCAGGCTCTGTATTTCAGATGGTAGTTGGCTGTATCCTGGGCTGCCGCCCAGTGGCAGTCCCAAATTTTTCTGCTCCTATCCTGAGTGCTTGTAACCTCCATACTTTCCTGAATCTTTAAATTTCGTCTTTTAAGCTTTATTTACTTCTCAACTCAGGTCCAAGTTGAAAATTAGTTTCATATGGAGAGTGTGTGTGTGTGTGTGAGAGAGAGAGTGTGTGAACATCACTTTTTATTTCTCTTGTATCAAATACCTAAAATTTAATTTTATAAGAAATTTCTGTTTTCCAAAGTGGCCAAAGTGGCTATACCTTACATTACCACCAGTAGTGAATGAGTTCCAGTTGTGTCACAGATGCTCATTTGAGCTTAGTATTGTCATTAAAAACAAACCCTAGACATTCTTGTAGGTTCATAGTGGTATATCATTGTGGTATTAATTTGCATTTCCTTAATAATTCATGATGTTGAATATATTTGCATGTGCTTATTTGCCATATATATATCTTAGTGGTAAAGTACCTGTTCAGACATTTTGCTCACTTTAAAACATTTGAGTGTTTTCTTACTTTTGAGTCTTGAGAGTTCCCAGTATATTCTGAATACAGGTCCTTTACTAAATATGGAATTTGCAAACATATTCTCTTGTTTTGTGGTTTGTCTCAACAGTGCTTTTCTCTTAACAGTGACTTACACACAACAAATGTCTATAATTTTTATGAAGCCCAGATTGTCTTTTTTTCTTTTATGAATTGTACTTTTGGTGTAGTATCTAAGAACTCTAGACGTGACCCAGAGTTACAAAAATTTTCTCCTATGTTTACTTTTAAAGTTTTATAGGTTTACATTTTAAAGTAGATCTATGGTCTATTTTGTATTAATTTTTATATAAGGTGTGAGATATAGGTTGATATTTACTTTGGGGCATATGGATAGTCATTTGTTCCAGGACCATTTGTTGAAAAAAAATTTCTTTACTCGGTTGGATTATCTGTGTACCACTGTAAAAAAATAATTTGATCTTATCTGGGTATATTTCTGGACTCTGTATTTCATTTCATTGATGTATATGTCTATCTTTGGTTGTTACTGTTTTCAGCCATTAAATTTTGTATTTGTTATACAGCAAAATGTAACAATATGTGACACAGTCACTGTCAAGAACTTTGAAAGGGCTGAAATTTTACTCCTCTCGAAAGCTAACAAGTTAGCCTGCCACAGTTTCATGAATCCTGGTGGAAGATCCAAGACTTCTGGGTCAAGGATGAAGACAAATTTACTAATCAAACCAGTAGCCGTAACCAAAGTATTCACATTTTTGTGCTGGTTTCCTAAACCCCAGTTCTCACAAGGTGATGCGAAGAGGGCCAGGTGACACCTGTACACACAGGCATAATTTAATCACTGATGCGCAAGAGATATAGTACTACCACGATTACTATAAGTGGTAAGTGACATCATAGTACCACTTATGTATTTCAGACTCCCCTTCTTTCTGTGACTGATTTTTTTTTCCAGAATCAGGTCAGACGTTATCTTCCAAGAAGCCTCTGGTTCTTTAGCCTTGAGTTCCTGTAGCATCATATGTAGTATTATGACTCTGAGTATATGTCTTCCTTAGTAGGTAGTGAACTCTTTGAGAGTAGGCTCTAACTCATTTTCCTTACACTCTAATTTGTCAAGCTATTAAAACGTTTGATGTACGTGGAACCAACCCAAATGTCCATCAATGATAGACTGGATTAAGAAAATGTGGCACATATACACCATGGAATACTATGCAGCCATAAAAAGGATGAGTTCATGTCCTTTGTAGTGATATGGATGAAGCTGGAAATCATCATTCTCAGCAAATTATCGCAAGGACAGAAAACCAAACACCGCATGTTCTCACTCATAGGTGGGAATTGAACAATGAGATCACTTGGACACAAGGTGGGGAACATCACATACCGGGGCTTGTCATAGGGTGGGGGAATGGGGGAGGGATGGCATTAGGAGAAGTACCTAATGTAAATGATGAGGGGTGCAGCAAACCAACACTGCACATGTATACATCTGTAACAAACCTGCACGTTGTGCACATGTACCCTAGAACTTAAAGTATAATTTAAAAAAGTATATGTTAGGGCCCCTTCTACTTATACTATAACAAATCCCATTTTCAGGAAGGCGGTTACTTCACGGGTATTTTCAGCTACTTCCCTCAGTACAGAAATAACTTCTTTGGGAAACAATAATCAAGAAAAATAGGGCCTTTTATTCCAAATATTCCATTTGTTCCATTTTTTGTGAAATCATCAACATATTGCAGGCATGGTAACTGTATCAAAAGATGCACATGGAATGTTTTTTAAAGCAATGCTTCAAGTGGAAGTGTAAGCTGAGTAAGAACCTTAAAATGACAAGAAGAAATGTGTGATAATTTAGATCCTTGGGTTCAAAATTGATACCAATATTATAAATAAAGTATATAAATAAAAGACAAGAGATTAATGGACTTCGATTTGAATTTCCAAATATTCATCTACTCTTTGGGAAATTAATCTAATAGTTGCGTTGCTAATTGTCTTTATTGGCTGGAAGTGGTGGACTCTACATTAAGAGATATGTTTCTGGCAGGCACAGAACTTGTTTCAACCTAAGGAATTGACCTAGAGAGTTGAAAAAGTGTTTTTTAAATTTTTTGGGGGGTTGGTTTGTTTTGTTTTGTTTAATTAAAGGATGAAAGAATGAATGTGCATGTGTTCCAGAGCTCACTTGATGGACTTCACTGTCTTCCAAAGGGCATAGTGTAGATTTAGGCGTTAGAATTTGGAGACAGATGTCAATTTTAGAAGAAGTGAATCAACAAATAAATGCTTCATTTTTAATCTAATAAGTTATCCATGCAATAGGCATTCTTTGCCTTCCACCACTGAAATAAAGAAAAATTTCCCTGCATACAAAATACCTTATTTGACTTAGATTTAGTCAATATTTTAAAAGCTTCCTTTGAAAGTTTCTACAGTCTTTTATTAATTACAACATCCTTAGATTGTCTCCTTCAGAATGAAAGCCCTAAGAAGTCAGAGATTCTTTTTAACCTGCTAATGTAACCAGTGCTGTGCTTCATACTACCCAAAAGCTTGATGCGTTGTGCATAGTAGTGATTCCACTTTGCTAAGGGATCTTTTTTGGCCTGAGTAATGATCTTTGGAATATTGGCCATGAAAAAAATAACTGCAAAGATTCTGGGTGGTATTGCTCTAAAGAGCCTAATTAATGTATTTGGATGGTTTCACATTATTTCTGTTGAGAACAGCGCCCCCTCTGTCAGCCTCCCACTCCCTCATAACTGTATCTTTATTACAATCTAGTAAGTGCTGGGAAACTGCTTTCTCTAAAATGCCTTTCCCTGTGGCTTAAAGTAAAGATTTTTTTAAATAAATAAATACAGTTTATGTTGGGCATCCTCTACTTGAAGGGCTAATGATTATTGACTAGCCTCCAGCAGGCATCAGGGAGTCTTGCCTCAGGCCCTTCCAACTAGCCCCCGAACATGCCGAATGTTAACACATGTTTCTGGATTCTGGCTGGGATTGGACACAAACAAGGCAGTCAGAATGGACCATTTAGTGTACAAGTCAAGATGACAGATCTCTGCTTAATACAAGGAAGAGAAAAATTCGCATCTTACTGAAAACGGCAGAAGAGCCCCGGGTGCTTTCACTTTGTGATTCTGCAGCAAAAAGTGGGTTGTGTCAATATAAGTCTATGTCACCAGCTCACAGCTGCCACACTGAATTGACCCTGTTCATGGCAGACATAAAGGCCTTCCATTTCCAAATTCTCTCTAATGCTCATCTGTGAATGGGAGCAGAATGTGGAAAAAAGCCAACAAGTCGTCTTAACTATAGGAGGAGAAGAGAGACAGAATTGACTTAATGCAGCACAGCAATCTGTGGTGTGATTTCCACCATCGGGCAGCCAAACCAGGAATGTTTGATCCTTTTGGAGTCCTAGAAGGAGAATGCTTTGACAACAGAAGCTTATGCTTTGCAAATCATGAGCCAGAAATTTTTCAGGCCTCTCTAGATTCTTTGAAATTGCATAGAGCTACATTAAATAATCCAGCCCTGTATTTCAAAACTAGATGGTTTAGATAGTCTTTCTTAAACTGAGTGCTACAGAATATATCCAGATTGTTAACAGAAATTCCTTGAAAATTTTTTTTTTCAATAATCAAAATAATGTTTAGATAGTCTTAAATAAAACGGTTTATGTGATTTCTTCATTTTAGGACATTTCAGTGATATTTTTGAGCCCAAAACTATAAACAGGTAAGAGATATACAGAAATTTTGCAGTTTCTTTGAATGCAGAGACTTCTTTTTTGAAGAATGGGTATGGAGTGTTCCATGGAACACCCTTTAGTAATCTGGACTATGAGGAGAAGCAGCATTTAAATCCTATTCTGTATTTTTTTAGTGTTGCCAAATTAAAATGTACCTCTTTCCCAATATTTTAAATTCATATGTTTATTTCAGCAAATGTTATTGGGCACCAGCTACATGTAAGGCATTACGTCAAAAAAATGCCACAAATCTGAAGATACAGAAAATACTATGGCATATATTCTGCTATGTACAGGTGATGATCTGGTAATATTGAAAACACTGAGTACTTTAAGGGCAAAACAAGTATCCTCCAGATTATAAGCAATTTTTCCTGATTTTTGCTGTTTCTTCAGAATAAGAAAACAATAAATTGATTGAAAGGGAAAAATACTATTCCTATTAATTGGAGAAAATACTTATTCTGTCACCCTCTTTGCAGCAGCGTTGTATGTACAACCATCCCAAATATCTGCTGTTTCTAAAACTCATTGCACTTGCTCTTTTCCCTAGGTGATCAAGAACTCATCTTCTCTTACAGTCTGCTTTTAACAATGTGTCCTATATTTTGTTTGGTAGAGAACAAGGAAGAAAATTAACGCTTATGAACCATGTGAATGCTTCCATTTGTCATGATGTTTTCCCTAATGGTACATAAAGTTATGTGAAGAAAAGTGTTCGTCTCAATTCAGTCCATTCATATGCACACAGTTCCCACTTACATACTTCATACATTTACGGAGTCTGATTAACCAACGTGTCCAATCCCTGCTTGATATATATTGTGACTTAAATGCATATGCTGTATTGCTTAATTTAATTCAGATATTGAGTGATAACATTGAAAGGGTAAACAAAGGAATAAGTGTTCATTAGTTTTGAAATAATGAGCAGCAAAATACAAACTATGCAACAATAGAGGTGGGCAATTTTAAAATATGTTTATAATAGAGTTAATATAAGTTACGACTATGCCTGGCATGCTGGCCACCTGGAACATGAGGGAGAATAGACTATTAAGGAGTTTTTTATGTACTCTTGGAAAAAAATTGAGAATGATGTTGAGTAAGAGTAATCCATAGCATTCCATGATACTAAATTTATAGCTGGCCTTCAAATAAGCAGCATTAAATAAAAACATTACCATGGAAACTATTTGAAGAGGAATTGTGAAGTCCTCAGGCAAACAGTAAACAATCAGTAAATGTTAAAGAGTACAATAACTGAAATAGGTCCAAAAAACTATTTTCACTATATAGAACACATTAATAAAATTTAAATGTAGCGTATAAAGAAAGTAGTACTTTTACAAACATTCAATGTGCACTTTTACTGTGTCAGGCACTGAAGCTATTTGGGGCTATAAAATGAAATGCAGCAGCTAATATTTAGGAATTTGAAGTTAAAAGGTAAAGTTCAATGTGTATGCGTAAGTAAAAAAAAGTACAGTTTAATATAAAAAATTACAATATAATACAATATCTTAAAGCCCAACTTGCATACATAATGCCAAAGTAAGTTAGAGAAAGAGGCAATTACATTTGGAGAAGAGGTGGACTTCATGGAGATGGTGGGATACACCTGTGTCAGTTGTGAAACATGAAATTGCAGAGGAAGAAAAGGCATTTCAGACAAGGGAATAGCATGTGAAAAGTCACAGGATTTTTCTGGACTACAACAAATTTTTTGACATATATGAAACAGTACAAAATATTACTAGTTTGATTTAGAACAGATTGGTAAATAAAATAGACTGATAAATACCTGAATATTATGTTTCCTGCACATATACGGACATCATGACGTTACTATAGTACTGTGTCTATACTTGTTACCACTTCATAGAGACATGTTTAGATAATAAAATAAGTGAACCTACTTCTCATTATTATCTAATTGGATTATCTAATATGAGACTATTCTGATTAAGCCCAAATCACCTTTCAATTGAAGGGAAAATTTAAAAAGTATACATTCAATGAATACTAAAAGTACTGTGCAAATTTCATGCTGCTACTGGAGTTTTACTAAGTATCTGTAATCACTTTCCTTTAGTCAATGTAGTTTCTTAATATAAATTATGTTATACCTTCAAACACATGTATATTTTGTAACAATTATAATCACAGCACCAATGGCTAAAATGACAGTTTAAGTACTTATTTTACTGACATACATCATGTTTAAAAATTCCAAAGCAACTGACCATGAGATTCATGTAAAAAGCACGATTGTATTTATTTTCCTAGCATTAAACTTAAGTCTCACACAGCAAGTTTCCTTAACACAGCATGGCAAGTGTTTCTTCAAATGTGGATTTCAATGTTATTTATTAATAGAACAGTGATTCTCTATTGTTAGGTCACAGGAAACGATTAGAAACATGAATATTTGGCCCAGTGTTTCCAAGACCTTGAAGTCCCCCAACATAAAACTGAACCCTCATGGAAATCCACTAATGAGAACTTAAATGGAAATCATCTTTTTAGAAAACCTGGATTCTGTTATAATTCATCCAACAATGTTTCCTGCAGACTGCATTTAAAAAAATTAGTTATCCTAAAGAGCAGAGGAAAAACAAATGTAGTAATCTTTTTGGAGACAATAAACACAGTATCTCAATGTCAAGGAAACAGTGTCAGCAGTAGTTTTAATATGAATCCATACATCTTAGATATAGTGCGTCCTTAAAAGCCAGTAATCAGCAAGATGGGAATAATTATGGTGGGTATCTGTGGATGAAAAAGAGGACTCATGTGGAACAGAAAACTTACTGAATCAAACAACAGAACACAGTTAAAACTCCAAATTAGGTGTTCTGTTTGATTTCCAACCTATGACTCACTTGAGGTTTCTTTCAGATAACAGATATCACTGCAATCTGCACTGTATTTCCAATATCTTTGAAGAAGTAAATAGCTTTTCTAGCCATCTCCTTAACTACCTTGTACTGACTGACAAGAGGAAGATGCAGTGATATCAGAAAGCACAGATAAGTTTATCTGTATATTTTTATAAAAAAAGAATTAGAACATATGATATGACAGGACTTGAAACTGGACCTGAATTACCCTTTGTTTTTGGTGGTGAGAGTAAGACTTCAGTAAGGTGGTATGTATGAGGAGACTGGTATATCCTCTCACCAATCAAACAACCGTTTTAACAGGTTAAAAGTATAAAATAAAAAAAGCACTAACAATCATTTAATATGTCTGGAAATTGTCCTAAAATCATGCAACCATACAGAAAAATGTTGATTCAAGAAAATTTACTAAAACTTGATAAGAACAGAAAGTTGGTAGCATTTGAGCTATTACCTGCTCCCTTTGCTCCCTATTTCTAAGTTCTGTGTAACAGAAGCCTTACACTGGGTTTGTGTAGATAAGAACAGAACTCTTTCTACCTCAAATTCCTTGACTAGAGCTATAGTTTCCCTTTGCAGAAGCAGGCCACAAGTAGTTTTCATTCCTATTACTTACAATTTTAAATGTCAGACTGTCTGTTCCAGGTAGGTTCCATCCGTTTGAGAGGAATGGAGCTCCCTTCCCTGACATAGCTCCCACTTGTAGGGCAGAAGCTCAAACCCATGCTTAGCAGGCCAAAAATATTGGTCCCTGATAGTCCTTGTTCAGATAGCTCATAGGGTGGAGGTTCTGTACTAGTAGAGGTAAACTCAGAAGACTAAAGACTAACATCTCCTCTGAGTATTTCATTCATGAAAAAGAAATGCCTTTCTGAGTAAAGCATGTTGTTCTTCCTTACCCCAGCTCTGGTGCAGTTACACAGAGATGCAGCCTAGAAGAAGAGGCAAAGAGATCTGCAGCTCTACTGAAGGGAAATTATATTATTGAAACAAACCCTAAGGAAGTACATGCCTAAGGATATTGTCAAAAGCAATAAAGGTCTGGGTGGTGAACAATAAAGAGAAGGCTGCCAGGTCCATGTTATTTGTAGAAATAAGCCAAACAGTTGGCCAGCTAGAAGTTTAACAGGGAGACATAGGGAAAGAGATAGCTAAAATGAGCCCTTCTGGGATCAGAGCAAATGACAAGCCCCAGAAGGAGATCTATATCCAGAATTACTGCAATGTATTTTCAAAAATGTCCAGTTTTCAGCTACAAAAGAAAAAAAACTATAAGATATAGAAAGAAATGGAAAACATGATGCATTGAGAGAAGAAAAAAATCAGGCAATAAAAATAGCCTTTGGGGAGTCAATTTGCTAGACTTAAAAAAAGTCTTTCAAGCCACTTTGATAAATAAGCTCATGAACTAAAGGAAACAATTTGTGAACAATTATAGAAAGGAATAATGACAATGTCTTATCAAAGAAAGGCTATCAATAAGGAAATTAACTTTTGAAAAAATCCTGGAATTGAAAACTTTAATAAGTGAAATGAAAAATTTACTAGAGGGGGAAAAAGTAGATTTCAGCTGGCAGAAGAAAGAATCGTTGAATATAGATCAACAGAGATCATACAGTGTGAAAACTGGATATAAAAAATTAATAAAAATGTGAAGAGCCTCAGAGAATGGTGGGATGCCATAAACATACCAACAGGTGCATAATGAGAATACCAGAAATAGAGAAGAAGGAGAAAGAAGCAGTAAAAAAATTCAAAAACGTAATGGCTAAAACATTTCAAAATTGGTTAAAAGAACCATTAAGCCATCTAGTCAAAACACTAAGCAAACTCCAATCTGAACTCAAAGATACTCACACCTAGACTCAATGTGGTCATAATAAAAATGTTGGAAGATACAGATGAAAAAAATCTTAAAAGCAGTAAGAGAAAATAATGACTTACCATATTTGAGGAAATCCTAATGATGAAACAGCTAACTTTTCATCAGAAACAATGGAGACCAGAGGGCAGTTGTAAGATATATGCTGACTTGAGCATGGAAGAAGAGAAGGAATGTCAGTCATAAACTGGAAGAGACATTTTTATGAATTGAATACATACCCAAATAACAAAAAAATGAGAGAATTTGTTTCTAGCAGACTCATCTTAGAAGAATTATTAAATTTCTTCAGGGTGAAAACAAGTGGTACCAGATAGTACTTTGAATTCATGTGACAAAACACTGAAAAAGTTGTTAATTTATAATTTTGTAAAATACACATTAATCTGCATACTTGTCTTTCCTTAGTTGTTTTATAAGAAAAAAAGCAATTCATTTAAATGAGATAATGAAATGTGGAGTCTATAGTATATAGGAATGCAATATGTTTGAGAATAATTGCACAAAGAAGGCAGGTGGGAACAAAGGGCTATTGTAATGAAATGACACTAGAAACTATCTACAGAAGAAATGAACAAAAATGGGTAAATAAAAGAGTTAATGTAAAGCTCTATAAAGGTATTATTGATTTTTCAGCTTTAAGAGGCATAAGATCCTATAAAGTAATAATAGTAGCGTACTTTTGGATTTTCTGTTTTAACTTTTGGGTTTTTAACATATATGCATGTAATATGTATAGCAATAGTAGCACAGAAAAGGGAAGAGCCATATAGAAGTAAAATTTTATATCTCTCTGAAATTAAGACAAAGCATTGGTTGGAATGTAAACTAGTTCAGCTACTGGAAAAGCATTTTGGAGATTTCTCAAAGAACTTAAAAGAGAACTACCATTTGACACAGCAATCCCATTACTGGATATATACCCAAAAGAAAATAAATCATTCCACCAAAAAGACACATTCACTTCTATGTTCATAATAGCACTATTCACAATATCAAACACATGGTATCAACTTAGGTGCGCATCAATAGTGGACTGGATAAAGAAAATATGGTACATATACACCATAAAATACTGTGTCACCATAGAAAAAAACAAAATCACATCTTCTGCAGTAGTATGGACACACCAGGAGGCCATTATCCTAAGCATTTTAACGCATGAGCAGGAAACCAAATACCACGTATTTATCACTTATAAGTGGGAGCTAAACATTGAGTACACATAGATTTAAAGGTGGGAATAACAGATGCTGGAATCTCCCAGAGGAGGGAGAGAAGCAGGGAGTATGAGATTGGAATACCACCTACTGGGTACTGTGCTCACTACCTGAGTAATGGGATCATTCAGACCACAAACCTCAGTGTCACACAATTTATCCATATGACCAACTTGCACATGTATCCCCTGAACCTAAAATAAAAGTTGAAACAAAAGTAAATAAAGCAGCCTGTTAAGATGAAGATTATAAACCATAGAGAAACTTAAAAAATGCAGCTATTAATAAAAACAAAGTAAATAAAACATGATAATTGAAAGTATCACCTAATGCAACAGAAAGAGAAACAGTTGAAAAAAAAAGCCACCAGACAAAACGAAAATAAAAGCAAAATGACAGTGATAAAAGAATAACATTAACTGTGAATAGATAATCCAATTAAAAGAGAGAGATTGTCAGACTTAAGATATCAGTACCCAAATATATGCTACTTACAAAAGACATTTTAGATTTAAACATATACAAATGTTGAAAGTAAAGAGTGGAAAAATATATACCATACACATTGCAGCTATAGGAGAATTGGAGTGACTATAATACCAAGCAGAATTTATGTTGAAACAAAAAATGTTACTAGAGATAAAGAGGAATACTTTACAAAGATAAAAGGGTTGATTTCCAGAAAATATTACAATGATAAACAAAGTTATTAACAGAGTCCCAAAATACATGAAGCATAAACTGACAGAATTGAAGGGAGAAATAGACCCTTCAACAGTAAGAGTTGGAAACTTCAATATTTGGTTTTCAACATTGGATAGAAAGACTAGACGGAAAATAAAATGCATTTAGAAAACTCTGTGTAAACCACCTACACCTGACAAACATCTTTAGAATACTCTACCCAACAACTGCGGGATACATACCCTTTTCATGCACAAAAAAAAAAAATCTCCAAAATAGATGATGTAACAGGCTGTAAGACAAGCCTTAATATATTTTAAAAGATTTCAATCATACAAAGTATGTTCACTTAACAGAGGAATTACATTATACATTAATAACACAAGGCAATTTCAGTAATTCACAGATGTGTGGAAATTAAGTAACGTCATAAATAACCAATGATCAAATAAATCATAAGAGGAAAAATACTTTTGAGAGAAATGAAAGTAAAAGTACAACAAACTAAAACTTAAGGTATGGAGATAAAGCTGCTCTGAGTTGGAAATTTAAAGCTGCAATCTCCTATATTTAATAACCTACTTTTTCACCTAAAGTAACTAACTGGAAAAATAAGAGGATTTCCACTGCAGTGGAAATAGAAGAAATGGAGTATAGAAAAGAGATAAAATCAATAAAACAAAAAATTGGTTCTTTAAAGAGATTGACAAAATTGACAAATTTCTGGCTAGAGTGATGAAGAAAAGTGAGAAGACTGAAATTTTAAAAATCAGATATAAGAGAGTGAACATCACTACCAACTATACAAAAATAAATAGCATTGTAAGGGAATATTATCAGAAATGGTATGTCAACAAATTAGATAAATGAACGAATTTCTAAAAATATACAAACTACTGAAACCAATGGAAGAGTAAAGGAAAAATATGAATAGCTTTATACCAAGTAAAAAGATTGTATTAGTAGTTTTAAAACTTCCTACAAAGAAAATCCTAGGATCACATGGTTTTACTGATGAATATTATGAAACCTTTAAAAGGAAATAGTATTATTTGGGGGGAGGAGGCAGGAGGATTGCTAGAGGCCTGAGTTGAGACTAGCTTGGACAACATAGCAAGACTCAGTTGAAAGGAAGAAAGGAAAGAAAGGAAAGGCAAGAAGGAGTACTAATCCTTTTCAAACTATTCCAAAAAATAAAAAGGAGGAAGAAACACTTCCCTGATAATTTGATGAAGTCAGTATTTCCTTGGTAAATAAACCAGATAAAGACATTGCAACAAACTACAGATCATTATCTTTTATTAATATAGATGTAAAAATTGTCGATAATATACTAGCAAGCCAAATTCAGCAATATATACAAAGAATTATACATCAGAATCAAGTAGGGTTTATCATAGAAATTCAAGGTTCATTAAAAATCTCAAATCTAATTGCAAGACTTCAAGCTATGAAACTCTTAGAGAAAAACATAGGAGCAAGCCTTATTGACACCGAACTAGGCAATGGTTTCTTAAGTATAATACCAAAAGCACGAATTACAAAAAAAAAAAAAGATAAATTCCACAAACATTATTATGATTATTTTGATACAGAATCTTGCTCTGTCACCCAGGCTGGAGTGCAGTGGCATGATCATGGTTCACTGCAGCCTCAAACTCCCGGACTCAAACGATCCTCCACCTCAGCCCCCCAAGTACCTGGAACTACAGCCGTATGCCACCATGCCCTGATAATATTATTATTATTATTACTTTCATTTTGCTGCAAGCAACATCATCATAAACATATAAAGGAAGGCGATAGAATGAGAGAAAATAGTTGCAAATAACGTATCTCAAATATATCTGGAATATAAAAGGAACTACTATAATTGAATAATAAAAAGATTAGTAATCCAACTAAAAATGAACAAAGAATATGAATAAATATTTCTCTAAAGCAGACATTTAGGTGGCCAATGAATACATAAAAATATGTTTTACATCATTTTTCATCAGGGAAATGCAAATAAAAACTACAAGATAACCCTTCATACACATTAGAATGGTTACAATAAACAAAACAGACAATGACGTGTTGGCAAGGCTGTGGAGAAATTGAATTCCTCATATATTGCTGTGGGGATTTGAAATGGTGCAGCTGCTTTGGAAAACGATTTGAAAATTCCTCAAAATGTTAAACATAGACTATGACCCAGAAATTCCATTCCTAAGGATATACTCAAGAGGAGTTCACAGAAGAATTATTTGTAATAGTCAAAAATTAGAAACTAATCAAATATCTATCAACTGATGAATGAATAAAGAAAAACATGGAGAATCTATAAAAAAATCGTTGTAAAAAAAAAAAAAGGTGTAGTTAGATGGATGAACCTTGGAAATATTATGCTAAGTGAAAGGAGCCAGGCACAAAATGCCACATATTGTATGTGGATACATTTATATAATTATATACATGTATATAACAAGTAAATATTCAGAGACAAAAAGTAGGTTAGTGATTACCCAGGGTTTGAGGAGGAAGAAGTGAGAAAGGTAATGGGGAATATAAATGAATACAAGGTTATCTTTAAGGAGTGGTGGAGATATTCTAAATTTAGATTGTGTTGATACAGCTTTGTGAATAAACTGAAACTACTCACGTGTACACTTAAATGGGTGAATTTTATGGTATCTGGGAATTATGTCTCAAGAAATCTGCTAAAAAGGGGAGAAGTTGTGGCCATCAATTTGCTGGAGCTATAAATGGTAACCAGTGTCATTAGTAAGGCCCAACTTCAGAAAAATTGTAAGTAGGAAGTTAACCTCCTTTTCTTAAGAACCATCCAAGGTGACTACTGCTGATCAACTTTCCACTTATGGCTAACCAGTTTTCCCAGCACCACTTATTAAATAGGGAATCCTTTCCCCATTTCTTATTCTTGTCAGGTTCATCAAAGATCAGATGGTTTTAGATGTGTGGTATTATTTCTGAGGGCTCTGTTCTGTTCCATTGGTCTATATCTCTGTTTTGGTACCAGTACCATGCTGTTTTGGTTATTGTAGCCTTGTAGTCTAGTTTGAAGTCAGGTAACATGATGCCTCCAGCTTTGTTCTTTTGGCTTTGGATTGTCTTGTCTCTGCGGACTCTTTTTTGGTTCCATATGAACTTTAAAATAGTTTTTTCCAATTCTGTGAAGAAAGTCATTGGTAGCTCAATGGGGATGGCATTGAATCTATAAATTACCTTGGGCATTATGGCCATTTTCACGATATGGATTCCTCCTATCCATGAGCATGGAGTGTTCTTCCATTTGTTTGTGTCCTCTTTTATTTCATTGAGCAGTGGTTTGTAGTTTTCCTTGAAGAGGTCCTTCACATGTAAGTTAGATTCCTAGGTATTTTATTCTCTTTGAAGCAATTGTGAATGGGAGTTCATTCATGATTTGGCTCTCTGTTTGTCTGTTATTGGTGTATAAGAATGCTTGTGATTTTTGCACGTTGATTTTGTATCCTGAGACTTTGCTGAAGCTGCTTATCAGCTTAAGGAGATTTTGGGCTGAGACAATGGGGTTTTCTAAATATACAATCCTGTCATCTGCAAACAGTCAGGGATGCCCTCTCTCACCACTCCTATTCAACATAGTGTTGGAAGTTCTGGCCAGGGCAATCAGGCAAGAGAAAGAAATAAAGGGTATTCAATTAGGAAAAGAGGAAGTACTGACACAATTCTAAGTTATTCACCTACGTCATCTCACTGGTACTCTCCCTGACTTACTGATAAGAGCATTATTATAATCTGAATTTTAGCAATGAACAAACAAAGACTCAAGAAGTTTAAGATATCCAAATGATAGGGGATGCAATTTGAATTGAAATATTTTTACTATTTTTCCTTTGATTTAACATTTGATCATTTTTGTGAGTGTAACTCAATACAGAGACAGGATCTTAGCATAAACTAGAGGCAGCAATGGTGAGGTAGAAAGCGGGGAGCTATAGGGACTGGGTTGTAGTCCCATCTCTTCAAGTGGTTGTCTTGGTGTTCTATGGAGGGGCTGTATATGGAAAGTGACCCCCAAATGCCAAAGGACCCAAGAAACCAAAGCAGGAGGCAAACAAATCCTGTTTGTCAATATAAGATGGTTTATCAGGGAGAACGGACAGAGGTGTGGTCACAGGTGGCTGCAGGACAGGTAGATCTCTGCCCTGCAACCCTCCAGATTCAGGGCTTACATCTAGGGGAAAGTATTTGTGCTTTGGAAGGAATGTGTAGGTGGTAGGGGCATCACAGCCTGTGGCTTCTGCTTTGGCATCAAGGGTTGTTTAGGAGAAAAGTTACAGTAGGTGTTCTGACAGAAAAGGGTGACACACCATCTGTACATTTTGGAGGCATTCTTAGACTCAGGGTTAGTCAGAAGTTACGTGGTAGATTAATATTTAAAATAAAGTCACTCCCGTCTCTATACTTGGACACAGTTTCTCTTCAGCAAATCTAATTTCTTCCTTGTGTGAGTGTTAAGCTCAGATGAGCAGATTATGTAAAATGGCTTTGAACATAATAAAGTGCTGTAAAAAGTCAAGGCATTATTAATATAAATAGGTCAGAATAAGTCAATCCGTAAAGTTTTATCACACCCTTCATGCTCATAAAGGTAGCAGTGTGGTTTCAAATCAATAATTCACAGTGTATAGTGAGGCGGTGTGGCTTGGTGTGGGAGAACAGAATGCCAGGGCCCAAAAACTCAGAGATCTAGATGCTTCTACCAATGTGCAGTATAACCTCAGACTCTGCATTTGCAAAATTATGAATACATTAGTGACCTGGTTTGTAGAACTGTTATTAAGAGACACTGATAAAAAGTGATTATAAGGCATTTTGCAAATGGTGTTGTGTGTAAAACTATTCTTATAGTTCATCAATTTTCCTTAAACATACATTTCTATATGCAGAACTTTGTAAATTGTAAAGTTTAACTTGAAAAGTTTGAAGATTGATTATTGCAATTAAGAGAGACTGTGGGCTGAATTTTAGAACTGTACTTTTACCTTTTCAATTATCTGGGTTGGTCACTCTAAAATTAATTTTGCAATGAAGTTCTTACAGTCATATATCCCGTTAGCCTATCTGATCAGATATTTTACAACATTCAGAACAAAATAATGGACCCATATTACACAGTGACTTGCATCTACATAGTAGGAGTAAACAATTTTTTATGGTTTGTAGAGTATAATTCTGGAAAAAATATTTGTGGAACTTTTAGTAAGAGTGAGTAATAAGTAAATTACATCTTGAAATGAGATTTTCTGCTGATTTTCCATAGTTCAGATGATCTACACTGCTAATTGTTTTGTGTATACAGTTGTGATCATTACAATAGCCATAATTTAGTGAGAACTCTGTGTGTCCCAGATGCCAGGCAGCTTACTTATATTTAATTCTCAGAGCAACCTTAACTGAAAGGTATTATTCCTATATTCATTATAAGATATCCAAGGCATGTGGCAAAATATCTAGGCAATATTTCAGCATAGGTCTACCATATAAGTGCCTAGACTTTGGTATGTAGGACAAGGCAGTGTTACCATCCTTTGTCAATGTCTGTCTTTCATCTATTAGCAGACCTCTGTGGTGGTAAGATGGATTCCATTTAATCCAACAATAGTGCTTCTCAAAGTGTGGTACCTGGACTAGCAGCATAATGTCAATGGGGACTTGATAGAAATTCACATTTTCAGGCCCCACCCAAGACCTACTGAATCAGAAACTGAGTTTTAATATACATTCCAGCTGGTAATGATGCAAGCTAACTACTGAGAACCATTATCATACACTGATGGTCCCACCTTTCATTCATTCATTCATTCATTCATTCAGTATTTAAAGCATATGCTAGATGCCAAGCATATAGTAGTCTGGGGAAAGAGATTTCAATGTTTATCTGGTCATTTGATTGCTGCCGGACACAAGTGAAAATTCAAGCAAGAACCTTGCTATGATGAATTTGAACAGAAAATTTGAGAACCAATTGTTCATGAGGAGATACCAAGAAATACTTTTCAATAAACATTAAAAGCCAAGTATTCAGTGGCAGTCAAACATCTTCCTGGCAACTCTGGTGGCTACTTGGATGAGAGGGGATGACTGCCAGGGATGCAGTCTTCCTCATTTAGATGTCATTTTCAAAAAGCACACTTTAATGCTAAGTGGGAGATATTCTCATTCTAGAGCTCAGAGGTATGAGGCATTATTATATTAATCAAATGTCCTCAAATATATAAAACAGACTTGTCTTTATTTCCACATACCACAATTCCAAACCCTAGAAGGCCAGGACTATTAAAAGTTGTGTCATGGTTCTGGTAGCACTAGTTTATATGGGAAGTGGAGTTAATACCATCTTCTTCATAGGATTGTTAAGGTCAGACAGCAAGGAACCTGACATATAAGAGGTGTGACTGATACTGCTGGTTACCTAGTGATGCTGGTTTTTCCACTTTATTTTTTAAAATTAAATAAATAATAAATTAAATAATAAATAATAATTTAAATTTAAATTTTAAATAATTTAAATAATAAATAAATAATAAATTAAATAATAAATAATAATTTAAATTTAAATTTTAAATAATTTAAATAATAAATAAATAATAAATTAAATAATAAATAATAATTTAAATTTAAATTTTAAATAATTTAAATAATAAATAAATAATAAATTAAATAATAGGACTCCTGATGTTAGAAGGGCACGGGGCCACCTGGCTTAAGACAATGGTGTGTAGTCTCCCTTGTGGTTGTTTTAGTCATGCTGCTGAGTTCTACACATAAATTATGTCACTTCTGGTCATAACAGTGAAGGAAAGGAATGAACCTATATTTCTCTTGCCCTTTCTTCTCCACGTAAGCCCTGAGGGGAAGAAAGGGCAAGAGAACACAGCTGTAGATTCTTTAGACCCAGAGATAGAATCTGAGTTTTGTGTGTTGCAGAACCTTCCCACCTGAGTTTTACTGTTTCTTTTATTGGACTGTTCAGTGACAGAGGCATCCGTTCCTGTGTTGTTTAAGCTCTTCTATTTTTAGCCTTGTTGCAGTAGTCTAGGCTATCCCCTAATTCAGTATCACCTGGGGATCTAGTTAAAATCTAGGTTATACTTCAGGATGTCTCAGGTGAGATTCAAAACAATGTGTTTGTAATAAATTCCCAAGTGACATTGATGCTGTTGGTCCATGAATTTCATGTCAAGTAGCATGACCCTAAGTAATGCAATAGACATTTAATACAGATAGTTCAATTTTTTTTGTTGTTTCTTTTCTTTCTGAGCCCTCTTCAAGTAAGTAGCTTTTACATTTCAATTAAATGTCACCAAGTTGTTCTTATAATGTAAAGAGAGAGTGATGTAAGACAAGCCAAGAAAAATCTCTGTAGCTTTACCCTGAATGCTTATAACTAGAGTTATGTGCTGGTAAAGCAAAATTGGCATATATGGTAATATGTATTAATAATTTATCATAAAACTGAATTATAGTTATATATTATTTGCTTCATGATAACATTGTACTCAAACTTACTCAGCCAGAACTCATATACATGCTTGAGATCAAAAGAGAGACCCGGGGATCATCACTGCCCCCCTTCCATCCCCAAGAACAGCTCACGGCATGTTTTTTGCTCCTAGTGGGTCACTGGTATTATGAGCATATGTGAGAAAGCACAAGTGGCCTTTTTGGGACCCCTCCAAAAGAAGAAGCATTTCCCTGCCTGTCCTCAGGCCTCCCTTCCCTCTCACCATGTGTCTGGACTGGGATTAAGTCTTTAATGGAACTAGAAAGTAAATTTATTTCCATTTTTATTCCTACGTGTAATTTTTTAACGATAACTATAACACACTTCTTCAGAAATTGCTAATGTGTTTTCATTCTGCAGAAAAATACGGAGAAAACAATAAGGTATTATTTTCTTCATGACCAGCAACTTCTATGTTCTGGGGTATTTCTCATAGGAAAAATGGATGTTGGTATCTAACTAAGCAGTACGATTTCAGGAGCACTTGGTATCTCTTCTCTCAAAATGTGTCCCTACTTGCACAGTGATATTTAAATGCCAAAAGAATGGCTTTTTTCTTTTAGGTAAGGGCACTTGACCTCAAGATCATGGTACTTCTAGGAATTCATGTAGAAAATTCAGTGTATATGTGAAACTACAAAGAGTTATTTGCTGTGTCTTATGTTTCAGTGTAAATACTTTTTTTTCTCTAAGGAAAAAACTCTTAGTTTTCATTTAATTTACAAAGGGGTTTGTGGTTCAAAAAACTTACAAGAAACAGAAGTACTTCTTTTTTTTTATTGTATAACAATATTCATAGCAGCTTTATTTTATTTATTTATTTATTTTTTAAATTTATTTGTTATTATTATACTTTAAGTTGTAGGGTACATGTGCATAACGTGCAGGTTTGTTACATATGTATACTTGTGCCATGTTGGTGTGCTGCACCCATCAACTCGTCATTTACATCAGGTATAACTCCCAATGCAATCCCTCCCCACTTCCCCCTCCCCATGATAGGCCCCGGTGTGTGATGTTCCCCTTCCTGAGTCCAAGTGATCTCATTGTTCAGTTCCCACCTATGAGCGAGAACATGCGGTGTTTGGTTTTCTGTTCTTGTGATAGTTTGCTAAGAATGATGGTTTCCAGCTGCATCCATGTCCCTACAAAGGACACAGACTCATCCTTTTTTATGGCTGCATAGTATTCCATGGTGTATATGTGCCACATTTTCTTAATCCAATCTGTCACTGATGGACATTTGGGTTGATTCCAAGTCTTTGCTATTGTGAATAGTGCTGCAATAAACATACGTGTGCATGTGTCTTTATAGCAGCATAATTTATAATCCTTTGGGTATATACCCAGTAATGGGATGGCTGGGTCATATGGTACATCTAGTTCTAGATCCTTGAGGAATCGCCATACAGAAACAGAAGTACTTCTTATTTTTAGGGTGTTAAAGTGTTTCTCATCTATTCATTAATAGGAAATAATTTATAATGATTCCTTACCAATAACTTTTGATTAGAAGAGCATATTAGAACTGTGCTTTATGAAGAAAATGACATAAAAATGCGTTAAGGAAGAAAAAGACTGAAGCTTCAGTTTCATGATTTTGCCTTTGAATGGAGGAGAAAATAGAACACCACTGTATTTTGACACTTAATACTTTAAGCTTAAGCAATTGCAGTAATTTTCCTAGCATGTCTTCCCCTGCACACTTGCCTTTTCTTCAATTCGTGCTGTACATCCCCAGATGGCATGGTGGGATTCTTCTTAAAATACTCCTTTCATTATTTAAAAATTCTTCTGCCACCCTTTTAATCCTCCATTTAATATCCAATCATCTTAGTCTGGAGTTCAAGATACTTAATGACTGTGACCAAACAATTGCTTTTTAAGCTATTACTCCTACCATTTCCAAATATTTTAAGTTTGAACTAAGCTTGAACACTTGCCATTTCTCACCATAAACTGTTTTTCAGTTTCTGTATCTTTGCCAGTATGAAAATTATTTCCTGAAATGACCTCTTTTCATCTTCGCCTACTAAATCCTGTCTTTGTAGGTTATGATTGTCCAAGAACTTTCTCTGATGTGCTAGATAATTCTGTTGTTGAGATGGTTAAACTGGGGCTATGCTTTCCAGAATTTCTTTCCCTATAGAGTTTCAGGTTAGAGTTGGATAAAGGAATTAGTGAGTTTGGGGAGACAGAGGTAAAACAGTAGAATCTTTGAAGGTCTTTGCAGTCAGGAAAAATAGTAGACAGATGGATCATTTCCTCCAGGGAGGGTGATAGTGAGCCACTTGATGGCAGGTTGATTATTTTGGACTACTCCATCAGGAAAGAGTAGTGCTTTGTTTTCAATGAGACACAACTTTCGCTGTATTTGGATTTGTCATCCCTGATTACAAGGCTTCTGCCAAAAGCATCATCCATGGAAAGGCAGAATAACATACTCATCATCATGGAATTCCACCCAACTTTGCTTCTGACCAAAAACTAATTTTACAATAAATGAAGTATGGCAATGGGCTTGTTTGTAGATTTCACAGATCATAGTAGCATGTTTCCAAACTTCTTGAAGCAGATGGCTTTATAAAACAGGGAATAACTTTTTTAAGGTTCAGTTATGGCACTATCTGGGTGGCAACATTTTGTAGGACTGGAGAAATGTTCTCCAGAAGATAGTTTATGTTCTAAATCAGCAAGCAGTATGTGGCACTGTTTCTCCCTTAGCTAGATTCATGGCTTCAAGATACAGGCGTGGAAGGGGAATAACTTCTATCACTGTTACCTCTAATGATCCCCTGGTAAAACTTTTGCTTCCTGTCCCTATAACCTTGTTAAGACACTAAACAAGAAGAACCATGCAAAATTCCATTGAAAGACATAGCAATGGTTTCATTAAACTGGAAACTACTACCTGGCCTCTTATTAATGACCCAATATGCAAGTAAGGGGGTTGCTTTACTGAATGAGGTGATTGATAAACCTATCAAGGATAAATTGGATTGTTAGTACACAGTGGTGACTGGAGTATATATGGATTGCAAATGTTCCTCTAGGGCACTTTTTAATAATTTCATATTCTTTAATAAAATATAATGAATACCTATAATATCACAATGCAGGCTGGATTGCTAATGGCAAGAATAAAGGTTGGGGTCACCCAACCTGTTAAGAATTCATGACCAGCTGGCATGACCAGAACCAGGGTGAGGTAAGGTACCCATCTCAAGCATAAATTTCAGTCGCTCCAAAATTCGGGAGTCAAGGTAAACCATATTTTGATTCAATATTTTTAAAAGCATTGAATTAAAAATTATAAAAATAAATTAAAATCCTATGATAAAAAAAATCAAAATTTTAATTAAAGGCAGGCTCCGACTCTACACTTGAATGACTCGGTTCACTTGCTTTACCCTAATGCCAGTGGCCTGTCAGTTCCTGTCTTGCCAGATGTGCTGGGTTGTTCTATTGTAAACTTGGTTAAGTTGGGCACTATGTTTCCTAAATCATCCTCTCTGTATGGTTTCAAGTTATGGTTGCCCAAAAGACTTGCTCAAGATTTGCAAGGCAGAGTGAAGCAGTGATCCAGTGGGCCTTAGTCCCAAGAAGTTTACTCCCAGATTGACAAATAGGTACTTGGTGTTTTGCAGCTCATCTCTCTCCACTCTTTGAGCAGCTCTTCTTTCCATCTGCAGCCCCAGAGCTGACACTGGATGCTTTTCTCCTGGCACAAAGAGGCACAGCCACCCGCAGGCAACCAAGTCCTACAGACCTTTCTGTAAGCTCCTTCTTCTCAAAATGGCCACAGTGCTTTAGAGGTGCTGGTTATTGCCTCTTTTTCTGGAATCCTAACTCCATCTTCTGGATCTTTGTTTTCCTAGCAACACTCAAAATTATACAATTGTGCATTGCATATACAATGCAAATGCACAATTATTTGCATTGATAATGACTATGTTTCTCTGACTGAAGCTTAATTGACACATGTGATTTTCTTTCATCTTGATATATTTTTAAAATTCCATTTGATTTCCTCTTTAACCAAGAGGTTGTTAGGGGATGTGTTATTTAGTATCCATGTATTTGTGAGTTTCCTCCTTTTCTTGTTACTGATTTCTAGTTTCATCCTGTTGTGCTCAGAAAAGATACTTGATATAATTTCAGTTCTCTTAAATTTATTAAGACTTGTTTTGTAACCTAACATGGTCTATTCTGGAGAATGTTCTGTGTTCACTTGAGAAGGATGTGTATTCTTTTGCTATTGGGTAAAAAGTTCTATGTATATGTTTGTTGAGTCCATTTGATCTGCAGTGTTATTAAAGTCCACAGTTCCTTTACTGATTTTCTGTCTAGATGTTCCACCTGTTGTTGAAAAGGGGTATTGAAGTTTCCTACTATTACTGTATTGTTTTCTACTTCTCCCCTCAGATCTGTCAGTATTTCCTTTATATAGTTAAGTGCTTTAAAGTTGGCTGCTTATATAATTATAGTTTTCTTCCTGCTGAATTGACCCCCTTATCATCATGAAATATCTTTGCTTGTCTCCAGTGACAGTATTTGATCCTTTTTCTGATTATTTCATTTTTAAAATTTTTATTTAAATAGCTTTAAGGGTACAAGTGATTTTTTACTACATGAATTATATAGTGGTGAATTACGAGATTTTAGTGCACCTGCCACCCAAGGAGTGTACATTGTACCTAATGTGTTTCTAATCCTTAGCCTTCCTTCCACCCTCCCTCATCCAAGTGTCTAAAGTCCATTATATCACTCTGTATTCCTTTGCTTCCTCATAACTTAGCTCCCACTTACAAGTGTGAACATACGGTTTTTGGTTTTCCACTCCTATGTTACCTCACTTAGAATAATGTACTCCAGCTCCATTCAAGTCGCTGCAAAGACATTACTTTATTCCTTTTAATGGCTAAGTAGTATTCCGTGGTGTATAAATGCCACATTTTCTTTATCCACTCATTAGTTGATGGGCACTTAGGTTGCTTCCACGTCTTTCCAACTGTGAATTGTGGTGCTATAAACATGTATTCACAAGTGTCTTTTCCTTAGAACAACTTCTTTTCACTGGTAGATACCCAGTAGTGGGATTTCTGGCTCAAATGCTAGATCTACTTTTAGCTTTCTAAGGAATCTCCATACTGTTTTTCCATAGAGGTTATACTAATTTACGTAACCATCAATAGTGTGTAAGCATTCCCTTTTCCCCACATCCATGCTTATATTTATTGTTTTTTGACTTCTTAATAATGGTCATTCTTGCTGGAGTAAGGTGATATTCCATTGGGGTTTTAATTTGCATTTCCCTGATGATTAGTGATGTGGAGCATTTGTTCATGTTTGCTGATCATTTATTTTTGTATATCTTCTTTTGAGAAATGTCTATTCATGTCTTTTTCCCACTTTATGATGGAATTTTCTTTTCTTGCTGATTTGTTTGAGTTCCTTGTAGATCCTGGGTACTAGATTTTTTTGTCAGATGTGTAGCTTGCAAATATTGTCTCCCATTCTGTGCATTGTCAGTGTACTCTGATTATTATTTCTTTTGCTGTGCAGAAGTCTTTAGGTTAATTAGGTCCCATTTATTTATTTTTGTTTTTGTCACATTTGGGGTCTTAGTCATAAATTATTTGCCTAGACCATTATCAAGATGTATTTTTTTCAGTGTCGTCTTCTAGAATTTTTATGGTTTCAAGTCTTATATTCAAGTCTTTAATCCATCTTGGTTGATTTTTGTATAAGGTGAGAGATAAGAATCGAGTTTTATTCTTCTACATGTGGCTTGCCAGTTTTCCCAGAGCCATTTATTAAATAATGTGTCCAACCCCCATTTATGTTTTTGTTGAAGATTAGTTGACTGTATGTATTTGGCTTTATTTCTGGAATCTATTATTTTCTGTTGGCCTACATTCCTACTTTTATACCAGTACTATGCTGTTTTGTGGTATCATTTGAAGTCCAGTAATGTAACGGCTCCAGATTTATTCTTTTTGCTTAGGATTGTTTTGGCTATTGAGGCTCTTCATTTGGTTCCATATTAATTTTAGGATTATGATTTCTAATTCTGTGAAAAATGATGTTGGTACTTTGATGGGAATTGCATTGAATATGTAGATTGCTTTGGGCAGTGTATTAGTCAGAGTTCTCTCAAGGGACAGAACTAATAGGATAGATATACATATAAAGAGGAATTTATTGAGGAGTCTGAACTCACATGATCACAAGGTCCCACATTAGGCCATCTGCAAACTGAGGAGCAAGGAAGGCAGTCTGAGTCCCAAAGCTGCAGAATGAAGAGTCCAATGTTCAAGGGCAGGAAGCATCCCACACAGGAGAAAGATGTAGGCAAGGAGGCTAAGCCAGTCTAATCCCTTCAGGTTCTTCTGCTTGCTTTTTATTCTGGGCACACTGGCAGCTGATTAGATTGTGCCCATCCAGGTTGAAGGTGTGTCTGCTTTCCTAGTCCACTGATTCAAACATTAATCTCCTTTGGCCACACACTTAACAGGCACATGCAGGAACAATACTGTGCATCCTTCAATCCAATCAAGTTGACACACAGTGTTAATCATCACAAGTCCACCCCTTGCCAACTTAAATATACACATCTCTTGAAATAATACATAATCTTCAAATAAAGACAATAATAAGGTCATAATTATGCACACATAATACAACTATCAATTCATACAGCCGGAAATGCACCAATCCCCAACCCAAATACTATTACATAAAGTTAACAACACTTAAATACTGATATGAAGTCAATAAATCTTATGTCATGTGATAAAGGAAAAAAGGAAATAAAATGAAGATATTTTCTTAATACACGTGTATACATGCACAAACATGGTTTTAACAAAAGAAGGAGAAAATACTCGTGACAATTATAGTCATCATTTCTGCAACTTGTCACGTGGTTGTCGTAGCTGGTATTGATGACTACTTTCTTCTACTACTCATTCTTTATTCCTTTGGTTTTAGCAAGCACCTCAGCAGGTCCTGCTTTTTTTTTTTTTTTTTTTTTTTTTTTTTTTTAGTGAAGTGACCCAAACCTTCATTCCTGAAGGATCTGGGCCATTTGTAGTCCTGCCTGGATTGGGGTTGTTGTACTTTCCCATTGACCTTAACCACAGGGCATAGTAATACTAAGAGACACCCTAATGAATCTCCTGTATTCCATGCATACTCTTCTTTACCTCTGTTGTGGAATAGTAGACTGATTTCATCTTGATAGGCAGGCTCAATCATCCCAGCTAACACTGTAACTCCCTTTGTAGCCTGTTGGCTTAAAGATAGGAGGAGCTCAAAGTGTCCAGGTGGCAATCTTAACTTCCCATTTAATAGAACCATTGTTGTGTCTCCTGGTGGCGGTGCTCCCCTCTCTGGAACTGAGACCTTTAGGCCTGCAGAACATGATGTCATGGGAACAGTGAGCAAAATTTCTGCTAGTGGGTCATAGGGTGATGGTGAGTGGTGCCACTTCCATTTCCACCCCTGATTCCTGGACCTATGAACCCTGGCTATGGGAGAAATAGTACCACAGACTGGATGCTGATTCAGAGCATGCACAGCGTTCTGAAGAACTTTGCCCCAGCAGTGCAAAGTATTGTCACCTAGTTGGCATTGTAATTGTGACTTCAAATGGCCATTCCACCATTCAGCTGCTTCGGGATGATTGGGAATATGGTAAGACCAGTGGATTCCATGAGCATGAGCCCACTGCTGCACTTCTTTAGCTATAATGTGAGTGCATTGGTCAGAGGCAATGCAGTGTGAAATACCATGATGGTGGATAAGGCATTCTGTGAGTCCATGGATGGTGGTCTTGGCAGAAGCATTGTGTGCAGCATAGGCGAACCTGTATCTGGAATAAGCGTCTACTTCAGTAAGGACAAACCGCTGCTCTTTTCATGATGGAAGAGGTCTGATATAATCAACCTGCCACCAAGTAGCTGGCTGATGACTCTGAGAAATGGGGCCAAATCGAGGGCTCAGTGTTGGTCTGTGCTGCTGGCAAATTGGGCACTCAACAATGTCCGTAGCCAGGTCAGCCTTGGTGAGTGGAAGTCCACATTATTGAGCCCATCCATGTAAAACCTCCATCCTTGCCACCATGGCCACTTTGTTCATGGGCCCTTTGGGTGATGTCAGGGGTGGCTGGTGAGTACTCACATGAGATACAAATATCTTCACAGTTTTTGATCACTCAGAGAACTCTATCCACAAACCTGTTCCCCAGATTTCTTTGTCACCAATTTCCCAATCATTCTTCTTTCAAGTCCCTGACCATCTAGCCAAACCATTGGCTACAGCTCATGAATCAGTATATAATTGCATATCTGGCCATTTCTCCTTCCATACAGAGTGCACAACAAGGTGAACTGCTCAAAATTTTGCCCAATGGGAAGATTTCCTTTCACTGCTGTCCTTCAGGGATGTCCTAGAAAGGGGCTGTAGTGCTGTAGCTGTCCACTTTTGGGTGGTGCCTGCATATCGTGCAGAGTCATCTGTGTACCAGGCCCTAGTCTTCCCTTGCTCTGTCAACTGCTCATAGTGAATTCCCCATGAGGCCATCAGTGCAGGCTGAGGGAGAGAAGGCAGGGTAGCAGGAGTGGAGACCATGAGCATTTGAGCCACTTCCCAAAAAGTGTTCAGGAGTGTTTTGTTTCGTTTCCATGTATTTGCATAGTTTTGAGAAATGCCCGTTTGTATCATTTTCGAGTTTTATTCTGCTATGGTCTGACAAGATATTTGGTATGATTTCAAGTTTCAGAAATGCACTGAAGCTAGTTTGTGCCCTAATATGTGGCCTATCTTGGAGAACGTTCCATGTGTTGATGAGAAGTATTTATATTCTGCTGTTGTCCAGTAGAATGTCATATAAATGTCTGTTTGCTAAGTTCATTTGGCCTAAATCCTTACTTAAGTCCAGTGATTTTTTGATTGGTTATTTTGTAATGCTGTCTATATTATATCCTCTGCTGTATTGTTTTATTTATTCTTACATAATACCCTTCTTTGTATTTTTTACTGTTTCTGATTTGAAGTCTGTTTTATCTGATATAAGAATAGCTAATTCTGCTCTCTTTTGAGTCTCATTTGCATGGAATACTCATTTTTACCTGTATTCCTTCAGTGTATAATATAAATGTCTGTATTAGTAAGGTGAGTTTCCTATAAGAAGCAGATGGTTGGTTCATCTCAAAAATTTATTCTACCTATTTCTTTTAAGTGGAATATTTATTCCATTTATGTTTAAAGTTAATATTGACATGTGAAGTTTCATTCTTGTCATAATGTTAATCTTTATCAACCTGTTTGTGGATTTTTTGTTTCTATTTTTTTCCTCTGTATGTCTTTGTGGTTTGTTGGAGGTGTTGCCATTTAATTTATTTCACTTCCTCATTTGTGTAATTTTTCTGTAAGACCTGTGAGTTTTTACACTTTCATGTGTTTGCGTGATAGTGAATATTAACCTTAGAACTCCTTTGAGCGTTTCCTGTAGGATTGGTCTAGTAATGACATATTTCCTCAGCATTTGCTTCTCTAGGAAATACTTTTTTCTATTTCATTTATAAACTTATTCTAGCAGTGTATAAAATTTATGGTTGATAGATTTTTTATTCTTTAAGAACTCTGAAAATTGAATTCCTATTACCCTGGCTTGTAAAGTTTCTGCTGGGAAATTAACTGTTGGTCTGATGGGGTTTTATTTACAGGTGACTAGACACTTCTCTCGTGCTGGTTTTATAATTTTTTTCACCCTTCACATAGACTTCAGAGAGTCTAATGACTGTATGTCATGGTAAAGTCTGTCTTGCAATGTTTCTTCTGGTGTTTGCTGAGTCTTTTGTATCAAATTATCTTTCAAGGTGTTTAGTCAGGTTTCTCTAGAGGGACAATACTAATAGGATAGATGTATATATGAAAAGGAGTTTATTATGGAATATTGACTCACATGATCACAAGGTGAAGTCCCATAATAGGCCATCTGCAAGCTGTGGAGCAAGGAAGCCAGTCCCAGTCACAAAACTTCAAAAGTAGGGAAGCTTGCAGTGCAGTCTTCAGTCTGTGGCTGAAGGCCTGAGAGACCCTGGCAAATCAATGGTGTAGGTTCAAGAGTCCAGAAGCTGAAGAACTCGGAGCCTGATGTTTGAGGGCAGGAGGCATCCTGCATGGGAAAAAGATGGAGGCCAGAAGACTTAGCCAGTCTAGTCCTTCCATATTTCTCTGCCTGCTTTTATCCTAGCCATGCTGGCAGCTGATTAGATGGTGCCCTCCCAGATTGAGGGTGGGTCTGCCTCTCCTAGTCCACTGACTCAAATGTTAATCTCCTTTGGCAACACCGTCACAGCCACACCCAGGAACAACACTTTGTATCCTTCAATCCAATCAAGTTACACTCAATATTAACCATCACACAAGACTAGAAAATTTTTTACCAATTATTTATGTAAATAGGTTTTCCAAGTTTTTTCCATTTGCTTCTTCCTCAGCAATACCAATGATTTATAAATTTCTTCATTTTATGCAATCCCATATTTCTTGAAGACTTTATGCATTCTTTATTTTTTTCCCTTTTGTTTTCTAGCTAGATTAATTCAAAAGACCTGTCTCTAGGTTCTGAGATTCTCTCTTCTGCTTGGTCTAGTTGATTTTTGAAGCTTTAAACTGTATTTTTAAATTCATTCATTGAATTTTTCACTTCTAGAAGTTCTATTTTTTTAAAAAAAGGTGTATTTCCTTGGTAAATTGCTTGTTAATGTCTTGAATTGATTTTTTAATTTCTTTCTCTTTGTAATTCAGCCTTAGCCATTAAAAGCATATCTATTGATTTCTTTGTACTGGTTTTCAAAATTTTCTTATAGCTCATTGAGCCTATTTAAAATCTATACTTTGAAACTTTTATCTATCATTTCAAATATTTATTTCTGGTTAGGATCTATTGCTAGAGAATACTACATTTGTTTGGAGATGTCATAACCCTTTGCTTTGTCATACTTCTAGAATTATCATGCTGCTTTCTTCTCATCTGGGAAACAGTTGCTTCTTCTTATTTTTGATTGTACTTTCATTAGAGTGGGACTGTTTTATTTTTTTCTCTCTCTCACTGGAGAAGTGTTTGTGATGTATGTTGACTAGGGCTGTTTGGATTTGCCTCTGATTGCATTCAGTACCAAAGACTCTGTATAATTTTCTTTGTTATAAATGGCCTAGTGTGAAATCTTTCTCGGTTATAGTAGTAGTGTACTGGGCAGGTGAGCAAGCTCACTGCTTCCTGAGACGCTGAGGTTGTGTGGGAAGTGGAGGTAGCAGAGGTTGCTGGAAGCTTGTCTCCTCCCTAAGAACTGTGCACTTGGGCACATGGGTGAGGGATGGCACAAGAGATGCCTTCCCAGCAGCTCAACTCCAAGCCTCTGAGCTATCTGGTGGTGACTGTGGTGCAGTTTTGTGCTACATCCCCAAACACAAACATCTCTTACTCTTCTGCTGTCTTTGTCAGCAACCCTGCAGTCTGTGCAGAGAGGGAGAGAAACTGCCCTTCATGTAAGCCCAAACTGGAGGCCACTTCATTAGCAGGGTTACAGTCATCACTCACAACCCAAGAGAGGCAACCCTCTGACTGCCCACACAAATTTTCCGTGGCAGCAGTAGTAGCTGTGTCTGCAGTAATGTGTGGAAGAGGAGGAGAAATTCCCCTTTCTACACTTGGGCTTGAGAACAGACACTGCTCCAGCTGTGGGAGAGGTTTTGCTTATTTGCAGAGTGGAGCCTAAAGTTCTTGTCCCTGATGAAAGTCCACCCCTCTTAGCCCCAAGCAGGGAGTTTTGGGACTCTGGTAAGCATGTGCTTTGATTTCCTTTTAGTTCCAGGGGCTGCTCCTTTGGCACACTGCACTCTCCTTTCCCCTAGGAATAGGACTTTCTGGGGAATATACCGGGAAGCCTGCAGCTCCTTTGTGTCCAGATATCTCTGTGTTGCTGTAGCACTCTAAACAAGTTCTGGGGAATGTTAGTGAGTGATTGCTCCCAAGATGTGAAGACAAAAGGGCAGAGCTTCCCAGGGCAGGGTAACATTTCCTGATGACTATACCTTCACAATAATGTTCTCTGCGCCTGCTGTAGTCTAGTGGGACTGTAAGTGACCCAGTGTGAGTTTGCAGTCTCATGTAGTGCTCTTAAGGGGCCTCCAAATCACCACCCATGCTAGTGCCAGGGTTCGCTGGTACAGAGATCTCCTACAGTTTTGATGATGGCAGTCTACAGCAGGGATGAGGGCAGCCAAAACAATCCCACTTACCCTTCATATGTAATACCCAGTCCTCTGGGCTCCTAGCTGATCTCAGTCAGCCAAGTTGGCCTCTCACTTTCTTCTTGTTCTATGTCTCAGGTTTTTCTTGTGAGTTCTCTGTTGGGTTCTTGTATTGCCTCCTTGTTATTCTGTTAGAGGAATGATTATTCACAATTTTTATTCTTTCTAGGGAGAATTGCAACTGATCTCTCTAGTCAGCCATCTTGAGCCCCTTCCCATAATCTCTGGCATTTTAAAGTACATTGTTTGGTATCTAATAATGCCTTCTTGATAAGAACATTAATGCTAATTGCATCTTCTCAAGGTTGTATAAACTATATTACCTTCTCATATCATAGCTATTCAAAAAATCTGATGTTACTTTTCATTATTTTCTAGAAACCACTGGGATTTCAATTGTTTTTTTTCCCATTACCTTTTTATTGTTTATTGTTTGTGTAAACCTATTTTTTTGTTTTTTTGAGATGGAGTTTTGCTCTGTCGCCCAGGCTGGGGTGCAGTGGTGCAATCCCGGCTCACTGCTGCCTCCTCCTCCCGGGTTCAAGCAATTCTCCTGCCTCAGCCTCCTAAGTAGCTGGGACTGCAGGTGCGTGCCACCATGCCCGGCTATTTTTTTTTTATTTTTAGTAGAGATGGGGTTTCACCCTGTTAGCTAGGATGGCCTCGATCTCCTGACCTCGTGATCCGCCCACCTCGGCCTCCCAAAGTGCTGAGATTACAGGTATGAGCAACCACGCCTGGCCACTGTAAACCTATTTTTAATGATTTTTAGATCTACTTATTTCCAATATATAATCTGAAATATAATTTGCAATATTTCATTTTATTATTAGTTTTATTTCTTACCAATTGCTTTCTCCCCATCTTATCTACTGGACTTCAAGCCTCTCAATGGAAAGATCAAGATTTCGGATTGAGAAACATGAGTTTGAATTATGTATTTGTTATCGCTTCGCTGGAGTTTTCTGATCTAATCATAGTTTTAAAAGTCATCATTTTTTGAAAACATCTGTAAAATTACTATGTGAGTACTCATGCATAATAGTTTTCCTTATACAGATTGTCACATTTTAGCTGGAGAGTTGATTATTCTGCTGGGTTTCTTTTCTCCTCTAAGCTTAGAGAGTAACTCCATGTTTGTGCCTTTTCAACAAAAGGAAGCAGGCCATGAGTTCTTATCCTAGAGTTAAGGTAGCTGGCTTCTGGCAAAGAGTACATTTATACCCCCTCTGGAGTATACACAGACACTTCAAGAACTTGTAAGAAGTGTCATTGAGTATGACAAATGGAATAGCAGTTGGCCATTCCAGAATGTCCTAGCAGATTTGGGGCATCCTTGCATAGCCATTTATATATCTAGACTTTCCATTCATGTCGCACTCACTGGCTTTGTACATTTCAAGGGTTGAATTGAGCAGGGAGTTCAGCCACTCATTTTTTTTTAATGGTCCCTAGACACTCTCCTGTGAAAATTCCTTAAAACTGGGTTCAATTTTAATTATTGATTGTTTCATGCAGGTTAACAATTTATGTGACATAATATTTGGCTAGATATCTCAAGTAAGCCGTATATTAGATGTACAGAAATTACTATTATGTTCTTTAGTCACAAATATCAAAAAGTTCAAAGATTTTAGACATTAAGTAATATATATTTATTCCCATGCATGTATACAAAATTACATCATATTACTAATGTATGGTGTAGAAAGTAAAAACACAGATAATAGTAAACTTTTAAAAATTGTAAGTTTTATCAGTAAATAAAGTAGAAATGTTTTCCTCATTTAATGTGGCAAAATTTAAATTTCCATCTACTTTCAGACAAGGGATGTCTTAGGATGAACACTTAATTCACTTAATTGAGTAGAAGACTGAATCCCTGAATTACCTCCAATTTTTGAGAACATTAATATACAAAGGCTAGTTTCCTGAACTGTTACACACACACAGACACACACACACACACACACACACACACACACACACACACAGAGTTTAGGGAAAATGCTTCTTTAGATCTCTCTTCTCTTACTAGTTCGAACATCTTACTGAGCACCTTTAATGAGATGAACATAAGAACATGATGGTTTGGGGACAAAGCAATACATGAAGCAAGGAAACCACACTGCCTGTAATCAGAAAATTTATGGTCTAATACCAACATAACACATTTTTGCATTGAGTGTGGGTTTCTACTTTCAGTGCTATATTAAAAAGACTTTTAACACAAAATTATTTAATGAATTAGCAATACCAGTCAACGATGAACATAAAAATGAGAGTGACAGCAGGCAGGTATAACTTGTACTTGCTGTTATGCATCTAATCTCTAATATTCAATGAACTCACTACACATTTCTGAAAATTAGCCACTCAATTTTTATAATACTGGAATAAGAGAAATAGAACAGACATAATTGAAAATGGAGATTTTTCTTCTTATAATAATACTTACCTATTCTAAGTACATCAGCTGTTGATAAACATATGTTAGCATTTACCTGTTCATTCTGTTGGAGAAAACTGGATAACTCTTAAGTGTTTTGCCCTCCAGGCTTACATTAAATGTTAATTACCACCACATGGGACGGGCCTCGGGAGGCCATGACAGCCTTGAACCAGTATCAGCAAAATGTGCATCTCACATCAGCCCCTGAATTGCTCACCTCTCACAATAGAATACTTTCTCCTTGAGTGAATGTTTAGAAGTTAAAAAACACACCACTTTTTGTGTGAGCAGTAAGTTGAAAAAGGACAACTTCTAGCCGAACAAAAATAAAATTAGAGCCTTAGGTTACAAGTTAAGGACAAGGGAGTAATGAGATATCTGGTCTCAAATACAAAATAAGTGTAGGACTGTAATTTGCTACATCTGATAACCCAAATTTACTCTCTGTCTCTCACTCTCTTTTTACCCAAAATACCTTTCTTCAATCTGGGCTCTCTGTGAAAAGTTGCCATGAGCATTTGGTTATAACATGATCTAATAGTGGTAGGCAAGAGCACAGTTTAAGCAGAGATTCGATAAAGTATGTTTTAATAGGCCTTGAATCACTTTTGCCCCTAAATCCCTCTTTTATTGGCCTGCAAAAGATCCTTGATTTTTTCTATCAAATATGCTTTTCTCTATGCATTAAATAAAAGGAGACTATGCATGGACCAATGATGAGAGTATGTTAAGACCAATTCTAGTCTATGAATCTGAGGTCAAAAATTAAATAAAATTTAATTTAACACAGAAAAAAAGCGAAGCTTGTATTTACTTAGAGTATGCCAAAACCACAACCTTTCATACACTTCTGTTATAATAACATGTTGATCTCATTGATTTATCATTTTTTAGTCGTTAGGTTATTTTTTCATGTGTATAAAGTTTTCCCAATTTGGCTGAACTGAGAACAGGCATTTTGTAGTAGCAACCAGTAGAGTACTTCATATATAGCATATTGCAGAGAATGTGAGCATCCTATCGTCTCTGGAAACTTATTCATCTAGTACTTTATAGAATGGGCAGTTGCTTTCCCTGGAGTCTGTTTTCCCACACTTTTTGCTGATTGAAATGTCTTGATATATTGTTGTCTTTTTTATATAGTCAGTCATCAAACACAAATACAGAAATGCCTTTATAGAATGTTATCTTTGTTTTTGATTATAAGAAATATGTACTCATCTTGAAAATATTAGTAACAGCCTTCAGCCAGTGAAAAAAATTTTTGTAGACTGAAGTTTATACTCTAAGCAAGGTAACTTAAATTTATATGCTCATGCAGAGATGAAGTGGAATAATATGGTGGGTCCAGCTAATTAAGGTGAATAACCTAATTACAGTCACTCTGCCCTATAAAATATGTAATTTCCATATTTTTGTTCTCATTTTAAATTTGCTTAAGCCTTTATTAGCATATAATATTTAATGAATGCATTTGTTCTGTAATAATTGTTAAGGCTATACAAATCTATTAGTGATTCAGTATTTTCTGTGTTAAATATTATTTGACTTCAGGCCAGGGACCATACCTGCTTAATTTCTGAAATTCATTATCAAGTACATGAAGAGTCTTGATAAATGCTTTTAATAAAAAGCAGGATGCTGCTATCCCTCAGAATGAGGGAAGTGGACAATTACGGCATTTCAAAGGGAAACATTCAATAATTAATGGAGAAATTAGTGGAGAAAGATAGCAGGGATGGTATATATGCAGAAGCACAATATGAGATATGAGGAAACAAAGAAGATAAGAAAATAACTCACACAAGGAATTGAACTGGACCAGTAAAACATCTGAAAATCTACTACTCGCATCAATGTCAAAAAATACGAAGTGAACAGGTGATCTAAGCATGTAGCTGACATCCAACTTCACACTCTCTTGGTCTCTAAAATACTTCTTTAGCTTCCTTGAACAAAGACACCACAGTGGGCTACACAAGGTGTAGAAAAGGAAAGGAAAGCTGTTCCATCTCCTCTGCATGCATTAGTCATTTTCTTCCTCTGAATCTGTGTCTTAATTGCCTTGCCTGTCTTATTAGATTGAAAACCCACTGGGTTGGGACCATCAGTACTAAGGTGTGCAGCACTGAGCTTGGCAGGTGATCAGCACTCAATAAATGTCTATTGCTACCATAAACCAATGTATAAATCTCAGAAATAGGCATAATAATGGACCTGACAGATTAATGCCCAGGGCTATTTTTGTACAGCAGCATGGGCTAGCCAAATCAAAATCAGACACCTCAGATTCAATTCTTCTCAGTTTTGCATGTAATTCTCAGCCTTTCACATTTTTGTCCTGTGACAGACAGGAAGAAACCATAGTCAACTTTTGAACATAATCAAATTTTTAAAATGTTCTATTTCCCCCATTTTTCTCTTCTTTTCAAATGCTATTGACCCATTATGTAGATTGCATTGCCTTTTTAAAATTATTGATAAGATGGTTTCAAATGCTGCAGCAGATGTTTTATATGGTATTTTTACTCATTGTTTCAAGTTCTCTTTTTTGTGGAGGATTTTCTCTAGCAGCAAGAAATTCCTTAAAGAAGCCATTTAATTCATATCTAACAAGTCCTCTCAGGTGACTAAGGCAGAGTTATTATCAGTGTATATCATTGGATAATAAAATTAACATGTAGAGAAATGAGTGACTTAAGCAGGACCCCTCCCCCTAACTCCAGAAGAGAGGTAGAGAAGCCCTGGGTAGAATTCCCCAGAAACAAGAGTTCTTCACAGAAAGAAAGGGTTACCTGTGAGAGTTAGTGAAGCTTTTTTTTTAGGTCTTAATAAAATACAATAAGCTTCCAATTCATTTTCCTTATACAAAATGTTAGCTTTGTCTATCTGTGAGTTTAGATTATTTCCTCATCCTTACAAAGCTCTGCTATAGCTACAATCGACCACTAGTTTCTCTTTTATTTATTTTTTTATTATTGTATTTTTTTCCTAGTCAGTGTAAAAGGTCACCGAAATTAGACGATGCAAATACGTAATATAATCATTGAAATTATTTGAAAGTTGCAATACATTTGTAATCACCATATACTTTTTATTCTGCAATAGGAGATTATGTGTAGAAATTCAGTTAAATGTGTTTTTAGATTCAGTCTTTCTGAAGATGAATATAAGGACAAAGACAATGCTGTCTGTATGACCAATCATGGCTAATGAGAGAAAATTAGGGAATGAAATATGGACTAAATGCAAAATTTAATCTTATGCATGACATAAAAAGAAGAGCCTAGGCTTCAAATTTAGAGTACATAAATCAAGAAATATAAAAGGGGAAATGATTTATATAACTTAAAGGCAAAAATGCCTTTGTCTTTATTATTAAGTTATTCCATATAATTCCAGAGTGTTGGCAACAAATATACCTGCTCATGTAGTACTGTCCGCTAGGCGCATGAAATTCTTGTGTGGCATGGTACAGGCAAGGAAATATTTTCACGTAAATATTTCTTTACAGAATATATTTACTCATGAAAGTAAATGTAAACACAATTTTGATTCAGCATTTTCTTTCAGAAATATTTTTGAGTGCTTAGAGTGTATCAGGTAGTTAGGTATTAATTTTCATATTTCCTACAATCTCCCTTCCTTCAACATATATTTTTGGAAGCTCCATGTCTTTTATTTGAAATAGTCATGGATAATAAACAAGGTCTATAGAGGAAACAAAACATCCATAGAGAGGAAAAAAAAATTGTTCTCAAAGATTATGAAGTTTACGAGCTTGGGTGCCTGGGAGAATGGTGGTAACATTAACAGAAATAACCAAGTCAGGAGAATAAGTTACTGGTGAAGGGGCACTTAGTGAATGCAGTTTTGAATACGTTGAATATGAGACCATTCAGATAAAAGTTACCTGTCAGTTAGTGTATAGAATAGAATCAGAATTTGAAGGAAAAATTAGACCTGTATACCAAAATTTAACCGTCACCTGCCAAAAAATGTTAAATTGAATAGTTATCTATTTTACTTTGTTTATTTAAATGACTAGTAGACAAAAATAAAAGTCAAAGTGCTCAACACACCTGGAGGGAGGAAAAAAATGGTCTTTCCTTCTAGAGAAAAAAATGGGAAGTTTCTTTTCAATGTAATTGATTAGTTGTTGTCCCACTCTGTTCTCAGATCTGGAGTGTAATTTCTCCAAGACAAGTTAAAGCAGGAGATACATGAGACAAATTAGAGAACTCCCTATTATTTCTGAAGTTATATTTATTTTGTAATGTTTCCAAATTTGGTGAAATTTGGTGCAAGGTCCTATTTTGAGTGTTGGAAGCCTGTGTTCATTATGGAATAATTGAAGATTTTTGTTATTTGACTTGATTAAGGGACTAGTAAGCTTAAGAAAATCAGATTAAAAAATCTGCAAAATGTTTACAGCATCATGCGCTCTAATTTACGCCTGTCATTTACTGGCTCAGACTAATTTCCTGTTATAAATACCCTGCTCCTACTTTTCCAAGTCCTTGTATTGCTGAACCTAAAGAACCATGGGTCTGTTGGCATGATTTAGAGATAATGAGAGACATGGATAATTAGTGAAAAGCTGCCCATATATGTTGCCCATATATGTTGTTTGTCCTTTGTGCATTCATTTGTCCAGTTTGATCAGAGAAGCATAATCTTACCCCCAAGAGTCTTCTCCACAGAGGCTTCATGGATTTTCCAAGTAGAAAAGTCTTAGCCTAAGAGCAGATTCAAGTGAAGGTGTACAGCATGAGCTGTGCCATGGAAATGGAAACTTGAGTTCCCATCTAAATTTTGTCACTCACTATGTGGCTTAGAAAATCATCTAACTCTATAAACGTCAGTGTCCTTGTATATAAAATCAAGATAACAAATGTCCCATAAGGCTTGTTGTGGGTATTAAATGAGATAGACCCAAAACTATTTAGTTCTGTGGCTGCACATTATCAGCAGCCAATAAATAGGATATTGTTATTTTTATAACTAACCTCCACTTCTGTAGGCAAAACATGAAGACCTATTAGAAAATTGATGTGGAATAAGACAGGTAAAAACAAGGAGAAGAGGAGTAAAGGATGACAATGCAGTAATTCAGCAGTCAGAGTTCCTTTTTGAGGTTACTCGTTGGTTTAATCCTTCCTTTCTTCTTTCCTGATCAGGCACTACCTCTGTCAATACTTGAACTGTCTCTATTTTGCCTGTGCCCTTCAACAAGTTACTTTGGCACATTTAATTTTTATTTTCAGAATTATGCAAATTAATCCAAGGTTGTTTCTAGCTCTAGAGTTTTAATTGTTATATTGTACTCTCTTTGTAATCTTTCTAAAATGTACTTCTGAGAAGATTATCAGCTGCTGAACAACCTGAGCAGACTCTCTGTAGTCTACATTGAGTTAAGAAAAAAATCTTTCAGCCTTTTTTCTTTGGTCTCCTTTCCCCTCACTGTCCCCACACATTCTTCAATCCAAACATACCACTGTATTTATTTTATACCTTAAGTCATTGTACATGTTGCTCCTTGATCGATCTGGTAATTTCTTGGGTCTTTCAAAGATTCTACTTTTCTAAAGCCTTATCTAATAAAATAAAACAAAATGATTGCTTTTTACTTCATATCACCATCTTGCCTTTTACAGAGCTTATTATTGTATTAATCATACTGTATTGCAATTTATATCAGCTTATTTATTTACTAAGTTATGGTCTTCTTGAAGAATTTTAGTTGTAAAATCAAGAAGAGATAAATGTTAATGAAAAATGCCCACAAAGAAATTGGTATCTGCTTGTTGATTGGTATACAATAAATATTTGATGAATTATATATCCTCAAATGCTTTTAAAGCTCTTGAGCATTCCTTCTATCACAGATTCCCTATGACAATCTCAGATTACTTGTTTAATAACCACTTGTTAAGTATTTGGAGTAACTTTTGAATATTTTAAAAGAATTTTCTATTTTAAACTTAATTTTTCCCCAAGAATATAGACCTTTATTTGACCTTTATCTGTGAAGCCATGAATGTCTAATGGGATGCCCTTCAGCCATCCCCATTATGACCAAATAATAATAGCTAACATAGATGAAACAATTAATAAGTACTTTTCAAGATTTGCTTAAATTAATTCTCACAACAGACCTACAAATTAGCTATCATTTTCATTCCCATTAAATATCTGAGGCACACACATTTTAACTTGCTCAATCACACAGTTAACAATTGGTGGAGCAAAGATCAAAATGTAGAAAGTCTGTGGATGCAGATTTTACTTTAACCACAGATACACTGCAGCAAGGCAAACCAGCCTGTAGCAGCCTGAATAAGGAGTGTGCTCAACATCAGCCACCACTAATGTCACACTTTTACTATCCCAGAACAATCAAAAAATTCCTCGCCATATATCATAGATTATCATCTCCCACATTCTTAAATGTTTATACTGGAAAGGAAATTTCCAGAATCTAGGCTGTATGTTTTCCATATGTAAATTGTCAAATATTCTATCCAGCATTCTTTAAATTATTTGTCAATGTTTGTTGCTGTCTTTAAAAATTAGCACAGAAATGATGATTATATTCATCGCCACCAGCTAAAAAGCATTGGACTCCTAGAGTGTAGCTTGAGGGATTTTGTAGGTTTTCTTTTTTCCATTAATATTTAAGCTTAAACCAAGGCAGACAAAACTGAATACATAACAAATAACCATCAAGGTTACTCTTTATGGGTCAAACAGAATGACAGCCTCAATTATTAAAATTCACTGCAACTGAAGGCAATGAATTTTACTGTGAGTACTTTCCAAGTTCTTCCTCAGAATTGCTGGCTTTCCATTTTTAATAAGCTAAACTTGGAATCGTATTCAGTAATCGGATGGAGTTGAGTTTCAGCTTCTGTTTTTCTTAAAAGATTTATAATTTCCTATGTTAATAGCAAATAATCTCAAGGTTGATATATGTTCATTTGCATGCCGATATGATTTACAAACAACTCCCAACATTCTGGAGTTAGGTCAAGATCTCTGACCTTCTAGGGGAAGACCAAGGACCCTTCCTTCCAGTTGAGCCTATTCTACACTGAACTAAAATGAAGCCCATTCCTATGGTGTCCCAAATACCCCAACATCCCACAAATACCCCAGAGTAGAGAATTATTTTTCTGAAACATGCTGGAATCCTCTAATATGTAATATAGACTACTTCCTCTACCCACCCCAGTCACATTTCCTTTTTTATTTTCACATTTTGCTATTTGTTCTTTCTAATAACTTGCACAGGCTCCCTGTCATCATCCAATTTGTTTGAGACAGATATGTCCTCTTTCCTGAAGGCAAAGATAGGTTAATATTGTCTCAAAAAGTCCATCATCCCACATAAGCTGATTCCAGTCCTCTCAATGAATCCTAGTTCCTTTCTCAAAATCTCTCAACCTTAGAGTCTCTATTTCTTCATGTAGAACTTTTTCTCCTCCCAGTAAGCCCACCTACATACATCTTTAGCCTGCCAAAATAATGACAGAGATTGAGGATGGGAAAGATTGATATCTAGATCTATGGCTAGGGTACAGGGTCTACTGAACAAGGGATTTTGCCCTAGGCTAACCACATGCCTCTTGTTGAAGGAATTATACAGATAAGAAAAGGTCAGAAAACCTAAGATTTGGTCTGGGATCCCAAAGGAGTCCACTGGTGAGCCATCCTGTTCATGTGGAATGTTTTCTGTACCTTGATCAGAAACAGCCCTAGACTCTGAAATGCACCTGAGAAGAGCTGGAGTTTCTTCTTTTTTCTTAAGCTCATAATCACATTTCAGAAATTATCTTAGTGATAATGAGTAAACGGCTAGTCTACTGAAGGAGTAGAGACAAGAGTAGGAGAATCAGTGAATGGAAGCATCTGCCTTTTTGTCTGTACCAGGGTTTATTAAAAAAAATATTTCAATAGTTCCTGGGGAACAGGTGGTGTCTAGTTGCATGGAGTTCTTTAGTGCTGATTTCTGAGATTTTGGTGCACTTGTCACCTGAGCAGTGTACAGTATACTCAATGTGTAGCCTTTTATCCCTCATCCTTCTCCCACCCACCTCTTAATTCCCCAAAGTTCATTATATCATTCTTAGGCCTTTGTGTCTTCACAGCTTAGCTCCAGCTTATAAGTGAGAACATACAATGTTTGGTTTTCCATTCCTGAGTTACTTCACCTAGAATAATGATCTCCAACTCTATCCACGTTGCTGCAAATGCCATTATTTCATTCCTTTTTATGCCTGAGTATTCCATATACACAATTGTATATATCTATATTTATATAGCTATTTATACTATATATTGTGTGTATATATAGTGTATGTATGTGTATATATACATACATTGTATATATATACTATATATACATTGTATATCCATATATATCCATGTATACTATATATGTGTGTGTGTGTATATATATGTGCCACATTTTCTTTATTCACTTGACTGATGGGCATTTAGGCTGATTCCATATTTTTGCAGTTGCTAATTGTGCTGCTATAAACATGCATATGCAAGTGTCTTTTTCATACAATGACCTCTTTTTTTTTCTGGGTAGATACCCAGTAGTGGGATTGCTGGATCAAATGGTAGTTCTCCTTTCAGTTCTTTAAGAAATCTCCATACTGTTTTCCATAGTGGTTGTACTAGTTTACATTCCCACCAGCAGTGTAAAAGTGTTCCCTTTTTACCACATCCATGCCATATGTTATTTTTTGATTTTTAAATTATGACCATTCTTGCACAAGTAAGGCAGTGTCTCATTGTGGTTTTAATTTGCATTTCCCTGATAATTAGTGACGTTGAGCATTTTTTCATATGTTTGTTGACTATTTGTGTATCTTCTTTTGAGAACTGTCTTTTCAAGTCCTTTGCCCACTTTTTGACAGGATTTTTTTTCCTTGCTCATTTGTTTGAGTTCCTTGTAGAGTCTGGATATTAGTCCTTTCTCTGATGAAACAGTATACCATCTTTTCTTGGGAAATCATTTTGAGAGAAAAGGGAGAATAATTGTCTATCGATCTCTGTCTCTCTCTCTCTCTTTTGATTCAATTTTCAAGATTTATATTGTTTAATTATCACAACAAACCTACACTGTGGCTACCATTATCATTCCCATTGAATAGGCACATATATTTTATTTTTCTTTATAATGAGAATAAGAGAAAGAGAATGAATGAATGAAATTATTTAATTCTTACATTTGGGCACAGAAGTGATAGGTTAAAAATACAAGAGCACCACCAAAGTCAAAGTTGAACTCCGTAATCTTAGAAGCTTGTCTCAGACTAGCTTGGCAGATGTGCAATATGTATGCAGTCCTTGGGTAATCAGTGAGAAATACATTAGAAGGTTGTTCTTAGAGTATAAAGGGAAGGTTCTTGAATGAATTGCCCTAGATCAGGCAAGTCACTCCTGGAGTATTAGGAATGCTGAAATGGAGTGGGCCTCTGTCCCTCTGCATTCAGGGATGTAGGAAAAACCATGAAGCAATAGTACTCTTTTAGTATACTAAAAATGATTTATCCCCCTACCCCTTAATGCAAATGTATGGTTGTGTTGTTTTTTGTTTTTTTTTCCAGCTTGAAATGGGTCCACCTGGGGTTATGTTGTGTTTCAATTAATGTGCATTTTTGTTAGTTTCTGGAAATGCTAAAAGCATGTCTGGTGGGTGGAATTCATCTAATGTCAGAACGTGAGACAGAACATGAGAATGTGGAAGTCAAAACACACATATACACACACACTCACACTCAATCACACACAGATTTTCCGGTCTCTTTAGATTGAGAGTGCTGATTCTTCAGCCCCACCTTGTGCTTTAGCAAGGGTCCGTTTTGTTTGAAACACCACCTCTAAATGATAATAAAACATGGAAGCTTTTGGATTTGTATCAATCTTAAGAGCTTTGTGTTGCCTTACATTATCGCAAACCATTTTTCACAAACCTAAGAGCAATATACAATGATGATGATGAAGCTCTGTGTGTCTATTGTGTGTGTCTGTCTGTCTACCTATTTATTTACTTAGAAAAAGCAAAAGCTAAATAACCTCCTGTGCACAGGGTATTTACTGCTTTAGGGCACAATCTGTTGCAGAACAGTTAAAACTGTTGCTAAGACATCTATTGTCTTAACGTATGCCTGGGTGGCCCCATGTTCCGTCTTGCTCGGCATCTGTGGGTACGATGATTTATTGGTAATACCAGTCTTTGAAGGTCATAGTATTGCTAAGTCAAACGTGTTTGAAGAGAGGAAAAACGGTGTCATTTTCTGTTGTTTCCATGGAATTTTCTATGACTGCTTGAGAACACATTTTATTTTCAAAGAGGATATACTAATATAGCTTAAAAAAGGAGCAACATTTAATTTTGATTAAGGATCCTATTTTTTTTAAATCTGAGATTTGCCTCTTTACTTTCATTTTCTTATGAAAATAGTATTCTAGGGTGTTACATCACCATCACCATCATCTTAATGAACAGTAACTATGTGCAGAACATTTACAAACAAAGACGGAAATTTAGAAAGCAGAGACCCTGAGCACACAAAAAATCTGACCCTTTCCTTCAAAGAGGAAATTGCTTGGTAGAGTTCCTACCCTCTTTCTACGTTTTTTCTTTTCTCCTCATAGAATATTTGTAAAACTATGAGAGTTCAACATTGGTTGAGCCACAATAACCAGTGGGCTGGACTATTGCACTGAAATGTAGATATTACAATGGTCAGTTTTGAAGAAGGTGAGGTGTTCAAGGCAGCTGTGATTTAAAGATGCTTAATATTTGCACATTTAACTGTCACCCAGACTGTCCCCAAAGTAAGTATTGGGACATGTGCAAAGGTAAGTAGGAAACTTTATTCTTCTTTAAGACCACCAACAAAACAAAACAAAACAAAACAAATCCTATTTTTATTTTACTTTGTGCTCAGTTGTTTTGTTCGTTTGTTTCTTTTCTTTTTTTTTTTTTTTTCTGCATCAAATGCTGCCTTTACCTCCACATTCGCGCTGAGGTAAAAGTGAATGAGGACAGTTTCCAAAGTTGATTGCTCTTAATTAGATACAAACACTCTGTCAAATATATATAGTTCTAAATTGAGAACATTAGTTATCCAGTTAAAAAAGGTTTTGTTTGTGTGAAAAGAGTCAGCAAAAATAAAACTTTAAAAGTACCATATCACATCAAATTTGGCCAGGTCAAAATTCAAGAAACTTAAAAAAAAAATTAAATTGTTGGGTTTTAATGATCTGATCTTTAAAATTAAAGACTACGTACCATATAATCATTGACGAATAATAGTAATTTTGTTAAACTCAATCTTTTTTTTTCCCCCAAAAAATTTTTGAGGCAATGGAACATTCTGTAAACTTTTTAGACTATAGTCTTCTGGAACCATGTTTTTACTAATTTTCTAGTTGAGTGAGCATGCCTGACTGCTTAGAGCCTAAGTTTCCTCATTTATCATTTTTGTAAGATTGATTTTAGGATAAAAGGAGAATTTGTGTAACGTGCTAGATATAGGAGCATACTCAATACTTGGCGAATATTGTGATTATAACATGGTACTTACTATGTGCAAAGTGCAGTTTCCTCAAAGTGCCCATGCTTGGCAACAATTTGCTTAGCAACATTTACGCCCCCACCTCCCCCCACACACTTTTTTTTTTTTTGAGACAGAGTCTCGCTCTGTCGCCCAGGCTGGAGTGCTGTGGCCGGATCTCAGCTCATTGCAAGCTCCGTAAGCTCCGCCTCCCGGGTTTACGCCATTCTCCTGCCTCAGACTCCCGAGTAGCTGGGACTACAGTCGCCCGCCACCTCGCCCGGCTAATTTTTTTTGTATTTTTAGTAGAGACGGGGTTTCACCGTGTTAGCCAGGATGGTCTCGATCTCCTGACCTCGTCATCCGCCAGCCTTTGACTCACAAAGTGCTGGGATTACAGGAGTGAGCCTCCGCGCCTGACCCATTTCCCCCTTTTAAACCACCTTTAATTTTGCATTTTCTATTAGAATATAGTAAATAAAAGTTTGACTGTGTTTTCCCTCATTCAGAAGCAACTCACCAAAGCAAGCAACATATTCTGTAGTACCCTATTTAATAAAAAGTAGCCTTTGCCTATGCATTTTGTCTTTGTTAAAATTTGAAGGGCAAGGAGTTAATTTTCTACAACCTGTAAAGACTTTGTTTGAGGTCTTTGCACCTCTGAATGAATAATGAATGTTAATGATGACAATGACAATAGCATTTCATGTTTTTACCATGTTGCACTTTACCCATCTCTAAGCCTTTTCCCCCAGAAGTGGGTTTTCTATTATTTTATTCATTATTTTACTCCTGATAACTTGTGCTTTGTTAAAATACAGCAGATTTCTCCTTCTTGTAGGTTACCATAGCAAATTGCATAAGAATTTACACCATAAATTATTCATTAAATCCAATTTAGTGTAATTATTAATTCCAGCATACATTGGTGCCTGATTACATCTCAGTGCTCATTGCTGGATCTTGACCATGTTCGGCTGAAAATAATGATCTGTCATGGTTAATAAGAATCTAACAAGTCCCACTAAAAGGTGGAAACATTTAATTATTATTGGTTTAATGAAACAATGATGGATCCAGTTGTTACAATCTGTCAGAAATTCTTCCTAAGGTAATCCAAAATCTAACTGGTAATGAATTTAAGAGCTAGCACTGATATGCAAGCAATCAACACACTTTCCAATTCAAGAGCAAATTGGGATGTACTCTTCCCTCGGTATCTTTCTGCAGAAGTAAATCAGCTCTGCCTTCACTGAGAAGCTTTGCTCCCAACATCAGTTCTGGTATTTCAAGCTTTCATGCCTTGTGCTCCCAATGAGCCCTTTCCTTGCATTAAAGATGCATCCTACATTGTATGTGAATGTTCCAAGTTGCACTGCCTCCCACGCGGATCTCATTTTAACTCTAAGTTGAGCTGAGCAAAGTTTGCAGTTGCATTTCCTACTGGAATTTTAACCTGGGTAGAATATGGCTGTAGATTCAGTTCAAAAGCCTTTTGGCTGCAAAACCATATTATTCTAAACATCCAGGGAACATCAGTAAATAAATAGGGCCTAATTTTGCTTTGAATTTTTTTTAACATAGAGAAGAAATGGGTTTCATGTGCAATCGGATTGATGTTGTTATATTATTTAATATGCTTTGAGCCAGTCTTTCTTTATTTTTTAATGGTGCATCTCCTCCAAATCAAGAGACAGATAATGTTATTACTTATTTTAAAATCTACAGAATACGTTTGGTGTCATATATTTTAATCCTATTAGAGAAAATAAATTACATGTACGATAACATCTCTCTCACTGAGAGCAGATGATGTGCTGGGTACTTTGTGTATATTTGCTTTCATACTCATAATGGTGTTTATAAGTAGACACTATGGTTCCCATTTTTAAGATGAGAAAGCTGAAGCTTGAGGTCTTCATGTAGTAAGTCGATGAGTAGAGAAATATTCAGATCTGTCTGATGTTAACTATAATTAGCTACTTCAGCACATTTTATTGAAACATATCTCTAAACCAGAGGCATAAGGCAGGGACTGTTTGAACAGCTAAACTGATTAGTTTTTTTAATCTTTTCCATATTAGACCACTGGGTGCATTTTAATGCTGTGTCTTTGAAACACACATATGTGTAAGATGACTGAAGGGAGAAAGGCAGAAATTATACGCTTGCCACCAGTTCAATATCAGGTTTTGATTAATACTGTCTGTTTCAAGAGGCATGAATGGATAGATACCAGACCCATCTACTCTAGAAATGAGTCATATTACAAAACTATATGTTCATCACATTACAACTCTTGTGCCTCCCCTGTGTGTTTTCCCAAGAAAACATTCAAAAATTATTTCTATGGCTACTTGTGTGTGTGTGTGTGAATGTTATTTAAAGTACTTTCCTAGAGCTTTGTGGGACTGGGACTTTGAGATCACTGTCAATTGTTTTCCTTGAACACTCAGGGGCAGTGGATACCTCAGTAGCACTTTGAGTACCCACCTTAGAAAACCATTGATGGACAAATGCTATCGTCTTTGCTTTGCAGTTCAGTGAACACAAGCCGAAGGTTTCCTGCACCACCTGAGAATTTATTAATATCTTTAAGGCTCACCCCATGTGTATCACATTCAGTCTACTCTGGAGTTCTCCAACATCGCAAATATAACTCACATGTAAGAGACGAGGTTAGGCTATTTATGTGTAACTGTTCTATTGGCTTATGGGACTTCATTATACTTAGTGTTTTATCATGCAGTTTTAGAGATCTTTTCTGGAACTACTTTATGTAATCCTTAAGCATTGCTAAAGCTTGTTACAGTTTTTTTTTCCCCTTATTTTCACAAGTTTATTGGGTTGCTATAAAGCTGAGAGAAAATCTCCCAGGAGAAAGAATGTGAGAGATAGCTAGTGTGGGAACAAAGACTAGAAGAACCAGGCAGAATAAGGAAAGAGATATTGTAGGAGAAGGCAGTAAAAACTGAAGGGGAAAAAAGAAAGCTAGACCCACTGACCTGTCTCTGTTTATACATGTGTATTTATCTTGGCATTTTCATGAAAGTGCCAAGTAAAATGCCTGATCGTTTATTTGTTAATCAGTACCATAATTCTTTTTACTCCTATCTTCTAGAAGCAGACAATCAGATAATACAAAGTAATTATTATCTCCCTATTAATATATTTAACTTTGATTTGTTGAATGCCGGAGGAAAGTTTTAGGAAATGCCTGTGGAGGTTAAGCATTTCTATAGATGAATAAAAAGAGGAAAGTATTTATTTCTAATACAGATATGTTTTAATTCTCGAGATAATTATAATGTAGAAATAGGAACATGATTTAAGATTACCTAATATAACGTGTTTCATATTTCCACACCATAAAAATCCTGTTAATTTTTGAAAATTACCTTGGAAATATAGTAAATGGTTCTCATCTTTCCCTTCAGTTAGGAACTTCCTCCAAATCTATCCTATGTAGTCATTAGGAAAAGAGATATGCATATTGGGGATGGTGGTGGCAATATTTCGACAAAATGCTACGGTATTTTTTCTTTTGCACTTTTGTACGTAGCGTATTTATAGTTGGATGAAAACAGCCCTCTGCCTCAGAAATAAGATTCGGAATGTTACAGAAGGAATGGAAAGATAAATATTTCGTCTTCGTTTTCAGACATTCAGTGTCAAATTTGATGTGATATCCTTTAGCATATCAACAGCCAGTTTGGACTTTTTTTTTTTTTTTGGAAACAGGGTCTGGATCTGTCACCCAGTTTATTAGTCAGGGTTCTCTAGAGGGACAGAAATAATAAGATATGTGTATATACCAAGGGGAGTTCATTAAGGAGTATTAGCTTACATAATCATAAGGTGAGGTACCACAATAGGCCATCTGCGAGCTGTTGAGTAAGGAAGCCGTCCCAGTCCCAAAGCTGAACAACTTGGAGTCCAGTGTTCGAGGGCAGGAAGCATCCAGCAAGAATGATGTAGGCTGAGATGCTAAACCATTGTAATCTCTGCTCGTTCTTCTGCCTGCTTTTATTCTGGCAGGACTGGCAACTGATTAGATTGTGCCCACCCAGATTGAGGGTGGGTCTGCCCTTCCCAATCCACTGACTTAAATGTTAATCTCTTTTGGCAACACACTCACAGACACCCTGAGAAACAGTAGTTTGCATCCTTCAATGCAATCAAGTTGACATTCAGTATTAACCATCACATGCAGGCTGGAGTGCAGTGGTGCAATCTCAGCTCACTGTAAACTCCGCCTCCCAGGTTCAAGTGATTATTGTGCCACAACCTTGTGAGTAGCTGGATTACAGACCTATGCCACCATGCCCAGCTATTTTTTTTATATTTTTAGTAGAGATGAGTTTTTGGCATGTTGGCCAGGTCAGTCTCAAACTGGCCTCAAGTCATTTGCCTGCCTCAGATTCCCAAATGGTTGGAATTACAGGCATGAGCCACGGCGCCTGGCTGGATGGGAGGTTAGAAAACATATTTTTCTCTCATGGCACATGTAGAAGAAGTCAGGGAGAAGACAAAAAGGAAGGAAATGAAAGAAGTTGAACCCTTGCACACAGGGGATTAAGAGATAAAGAAAAGGAGTAGAAGACATTAGATGCTAAACATGGCTAATTCCCACCTGGAATGAGAAGGTATATTATGGAATAAACATGTGGAGGGCACTAGCCTTCTTCCGTTTTGAACTGTAAGGAAAGATAATAGTGCAGAGCAATCCAGTACCGACAGTAGATGATTCCATTTAGTGAAGAGCATGGAATTGCATTGCCAGGACTGTAGGGTTCAAGTTTAAAATTCCAGCCAATTCTTGTGTGACTAATAAATGTGCTTGCTGTGGGGAAACAGTAGCGAAAGTGAGATAATGCAATGCAAAGGCTGAGGTGGGCTATTTTAGGAGAGAAGACATAATGGAAGACAAGGCAGAAGTGTGTAGTACTGGCAAATGCCAAAGGTCAGAGAAAGACCACACAATGATTTTTATTATCTGCAAACAGTGGCAGTTTGCACCATAAGAATGCACAGAAATGGGACCAGTTATCATTGAAAGGTTACCAGCTTGTGCACATGAGGTGGCTTTCCCCTTTCCTCCAGTGCCATGAGGTCATGTAAACTATTCATCTGATACCCAGACCACATCATGCAGAGGAACCAGGAATAGCATCATGAAAATTAGATGTTGAAGCTGAAATATCATCAAAAAAGTCTGAATGATACTCACCCAAATATAATTATTTAATAATAAATTATTTAATAATAATATTACATCAGACTTAATAGGATATGATAAACAGGTCAATAGAATCAATACAAAAATTCCGAAGTTTTTAGCAGATCAATTTTGTATTGTGGGGAAATTTGTAACTTTGAGAAAAAGAGTAAGTTAGGTCATAACAGCCATGCATATCTTGATGTGTGTGATTCTGTGGAATCGTTTTGTAGAAGCAAGTTTAGTGGAATGAGGAGATAAAAACTGGTATAAGAAAAATAGCAAAAACAACTGACCAGAGCTGTCACCACTTTCTCTTCTCCTTTTCCTCCTTAGAAACACTCTCTCTGTTCTCCCAATTTTTATCAAACCAAATGCTCTATTAACAAGATGATAATGGAAATTTTGACAGATACTATGAATAATAATTTGTAATCACAAATGATAAAGGAGATATTTTACTAGCAAAACCTATCACCAAATCTTAATTGTCAATAGGCAAATATTTTCTAATAAGGACACCTATGCTTTTTGCCAATCAGGGAAACAAGGGGAACAACAGCTCAAACCACTGAAAAATAGTGACATTAAAATTATTGAACCAACCATATGGATATGGGCTATAAATAATAAGTATAGGCATATTGGTGCATAGGTAATAAATGTATCCCTGTGTATAAAGCTTCTGTCCAAAAATGAAAAATGAATTCGTTCTCTAGGAAACTGATATGGTTTTGCTGTGTCCCCATCCAAATCTCATCTTGTAGTCCCTATAATCCCCACGTCTCATGGGAGGGACCAGGTGGAGATAATTGAATCATGGGGCCAGTTTCACTTCTCATGATAGTGAAGTAGTTCACAAGATCTGATAGCTTTATAAGGAGTTTCCCCTTTAAATGGGCACTCATTTTTCTCCGTCCTGCTGCTATGTGAAGAAGGACATGTTTGCTTTTCTTACCACTGGGATTTTAAGTTTCCTGAGGTCTCCCCAGCCATGTTGAACTGTGAATCAATTAAACCTCTTTTCTGTATAGATTACCCAGTCTCAGGTATGTCTTTTTTTTTTTTTTTTTTTTTTTTGGACAGAGTCTCTCTGTGTTGCCAGGTTGGAGTGCAGTGGTGCGATCTCGGCTCGCTGCAACCTCTGACTTCCTGGTTCAAGCAATTCTTCTGCCTCAGCCTCCCAAGTAACTGGGATTACAGACATGTGCCACCACACCCAGCTAATTTTTGTATTTTTGTAGAGACAGGGTTTCACCATATTGGCAAGGATGGTCTCGATCTCATGACCTTGTAATCCACCTGCCTTGGCCTCCCACTGTGCCAGGATTACAGGTGTGAGTCACCATACCCAGTTGGCTCAGGTATGTCTTTATTAGCAGTGTGAGAACAGACTAATATAGTAAATTGGTACCAGGTAGTGGGGCGCTGCTCTAAAGACACCTGAAAATATGGAAGTGACTTTGAAACTGAGTAATGGGCAGAAGTTGGAACAGTTTGGAGGATTCAGAAGAAGACAGGAAGATGTGGGAAAGTTGGGAACTTCCTAGAGACTTTGTATTAGTCCATTTTCATGCTGCTATGAAGACATACCCAAGACTAGGTAATTTATAAAGGAAAGAGGTTTAATCGACTAACAGTTAAGCGTGACTAAAAAGGCCTCGGGAAACTCACAATCATGGCAGAAGGGGAAGCAAACATGTCCTTGTTCACATGACAACAGCAAGGAGAAGAAGAATGCATAAAAAGGGAACATCCCCTTATAAAACCATCAGATCTCATAATAACTCACCCACTGTTATGAGAACAGCATGAAGGTAACTACCACTATGATTCAATTACCTCCCAGCAGCTTCCTCCCACGACACTTGGGAATTATGGGAACTACAATTTAAAATGAGATTTGGGTGGGGACACAACCAAACCATATCATACTCATTGAATGACTTTGTTGATCAAAATCCTGATAGTGATATGGACAATAAAGTCCAAGCTGAGATGGTCTCAGATGGAGATGATAAACTTGTTGGGAACTGGAGCAAAGGTGACCCTTGTTACGCTTTAGCAAAGAGACTGTCACCATTTTACTCCTGCCCTAGAGACCGTGAAACTTTGAACTTGAGAGACATGATTTGGGGTATCTGGTGGAAGAAGTTACTAAGTGGCAAGGCGTTCAAGAGGAAGCAGTACATATAAGTTTGGAAAATTTTCAGCCTGACAGTGCAATAGAAAAGAAAAATTCATCTTCTGGGGAGAAATTTGAGCCTGCTCTAGAAATTTGCATAAGTAACAAGGAGCCAAATGTTAATCACTAAGGCAATGGGGAAAATGTCTTCAGAGCATGTCAGAGACCTTGCTGGTAGCTCCTCCTTGTTGACAGGCCCAGAGGCCTAGGAGGGAAAAATTATTTCATGGGCTCGGCCCATGATTCCGCTGCTGTGTGCAGCCTAGGGAATTGCTGCCCTGCATTCCAGCCACTCCAGCTGTGGCTAAAGGGGGCCAAGGTACAGCTCAGGCCATGGCTCCAGAGGGTGCAAGCCCTAAGCCTTGGCAGCTTCCATGTGGTGTTGAGCCTGTGGGTGCACATAAGTCAAGAACTGAGGTTTGGGAACCTCCGCCTGGATTTCAGAGGATGTATGAAAATGGCTGGATTCCAGATAGAAGCTGGCTGCAGGTGTGGAGCCCTCTTGGAGAATGTCTTTTAGAGCAGTTGTCTGAGTGCAGAATGAAAAGGTGGGGTCAGAGCCCCAGTACGGAGTCACCACTGGGGCACTGCCTAGTGGAGCTGTAAGAAGAGGGCCACCATCCTCCAGATGCCAGAATGTTAGATCCACTGGCAGCTTGCACCATGCACCTGGAAAAGCTGCAGACACTCAATGCAAACTTGTAAAGGCAGCCAAGAGGTGGGCTGTACCCTACAAAGGCACAGGGGTAGAGCTGTCCAAGACCATAGGAACTCACCTCTTGGATTAGCATAATCTGGATGTGAGACATGGAGTCAAAGGAGATAGTTTTGGAACTTTAAGGTTTAATGACTGCCTTATTGGATTTTCGACTTGCATGGGGACTGTAGCCCTTTTGTTTTAGCCAATTTCTATCATTTGGAATGGGTGCATATTCCCAATGCCTGTACCCCCACTCTATCTGGGAAGTAACTAATTTGCTTTTGATTTTAAAGGCTCATAGGTGGAAGGGACTTACCTTGCCTCAGATTAGACCTTGGACTTGTACTTTTGAGTTAATGCTAGAATGAATTAAGACTTTCGGGGACTGTTGGAAGGGCATGATTGTGTTCTGAGTTGTGAGGACATGAGATATGGGGAGGGGCCAGGAGCAGAATGATATGGTTTAGCTGTGTCCCCACACAAACCTCATTTTGTGTTTCCTATAATCCCTGCATGTCATAGGAGGGACCAGGTGGAGATAATTGAACCATGGGTCAGTTTCCCCCTTTGTGTTCTTACAATAATGAGTTAATTCTCCTGTGATCTGATAGTTATAAAACTAGAAGGGGCTTCCTCTTTCACTGGTCATTCATTCTTCTCCTTTCTGCTGCCACGTGAAGAAGGATGTGTTTGCTTTCCCTACTACCATGATTGTGAGATTCCTGAGGCCTCCTCAGCCATGCTGAACTTTGAGTCAATTAATCCTCTTTCCTTTATAAGTGAGTCAGTCTTGGGTATGTCTTTTTCAGGAGTGTGAGAATAGACTAGTAGAGAAACAAAGCAAGATAACTAAGGAAATAAAAATAGAGAAGGTGTCTAGATAAGGAGTTCATTGATTTTAAAGCTGCTCATATATTGATTGATTTTTATATTAAAAACATTATTAAAATAGTTTAAAATGTGCATTGTTTTCATGATTGTAGCGTTATAAACTAAGAATATGTGAAAAATATTATTTATAGTTTTGCTTGCCAGAGATCACCGCTATTTATTGAGTTTTTTGTGTTGAATTTTGCTTCCTAAACAGGTACTTTTACATTCCTTAACTTTTATATTACAGTTTTATTCATGACTACACATTCTAAGAAAGTATGCAGATACATCATTTTTATGTTTTTTTGTTTAAAAACGCATGCCAGTTATCAAAATTGTGGCCAAAGTGCCTTACTATGACCAGATGGTCACTTTGAAAAAATTATTGCTACAAAAGTCTTTTTGTGAATAGTCAGGGTGCTTGCATATGTGTGGATCTGTATATTTGTAGCATGTGTATCGAAGAGATTGGGAGTTTTAGCATTGAGAAGCGACTCTGCAAAGCTGACACTCAGACCTCTTAGGAGGGTGTGCTACCCCTCTTTTGGGGGCATAATAAGGCTGATCCTGGAAGAGCATGAAGAAACTTGAGGCTGAAATGAACTATCACTAATGGGGAGACCTGATGCTGGGGTATAGTGGCAGTAGCAGCAGCCAAAAAGAAAGGAACAGGCTTTGTCCTTTGGCCTTGCACTCTTCATTGAGTGCTTCCTATTAGAAGAACCTAACAGAAACTTAGCTGGCAAAGCTGAAACGTACTTTCTAGACTCCCAGCCCTAGTAGCACACAATTGAGTATAGAAAGGAAGGTTTGGAGATAAGGAATAAAAAAATCTTAATAATTAACCCAGTATATAAAAGTGAAGTGAAAGTGAACATTTTAAAGATGCTGTTTGCCTTCTGAATTCCAATATTTTCATTAAGAGATCAACTGTCAGTTTTATTGCACTCCACTGAAAATAATGTATCCTTTCACTCTGGCTGTGTTTTAGATTTCATTCAGTTTTCAGCAGTTTATCTGTGAGATATTTAGGTTTGATGGTTTGATTTTCTTTGGGCTTATTCTTGTTGGGGTTTGCAGAGCTTCCTGAATCTGAGCATTGATTAACAACAACAACAAAAAATAGTACTGTAAAATACTTGGCCATTACTTATCTACCATCAGAGAAGATTTTCCTTTTCCTTTGCTAGGCAGTTAGGGTGGGAATCTGCTCTCCTTAATCAGACTATGAACTGGCCTGGGTTAAGGCTGAAGTGAAGGAGGGTAAGATTCAGTCAACCACAGTTCATCTGATTTTCTAGAGTATAGGTGTCAAGAAATTTCCAGCTTAACTCTTTAATGTCTTGCCATGCAAAGCTTTACAATTTGGCAAGTGACTTGAGGGGTAAACCAGCTTGGCATTTAAAGCCCCTACAGTGTACAATTCTGTCATTCCAGGCCTGTGCAATTTCCAAAAATAGAGCTGAAAGTTTAACATCTCTCTTCCTAGAGACAGGAATGGGTTCTCTCCCTCTAATTGTGCTCAGATTGCCCAATATTCCCATGCAGGAGATCTTTAAGGTGGCTCTGTACGAGCAGGAGCAGGGGCAAAGAAAAATACCCTTTATAACCTCACAATACCTTAGAATATTTTGGGGTTTTAATAACCTTTTGATTTGTTATGGTTTTAATTTCTGAGAAAGGGAGACAAGCTGAGTTTCAGTGATGTATCATATTGTTTTACTCTCTCCCATATTACCCTAGTCTGAAAAGTCAGAATTGCAAGAGAAGAGACTAGGTCTCACACTCTCCTTGTTATTCTCTTCTATATATGATATGCTTTTACCCAGAAAATTGTGGATTCTGGAGCTGTTGACTCTCTTTCTTTGCAGGATAGTTTTTTTGGGGGAGGGCAAGCAAATATTTAACTGCAGTTGTAGAAAAGCTTCCCGTAGCACCTTGGCTGTTTAAAAGGGGAAATTATATGATAAAATATAGGAAGTATCTAAGGGGGCCCAGAAAGGAAATTAGAATTACCAAGCCTAATAATGAGATGACATAAACATACTATAAAAGTTATAAAATGTACTATAAACAAGTTAAATGTACCCTTGACTATTTTCTCTTAGCAATTGTGTAACCTTGTTCATATACTATTAGCCAAGTTTGCAGTTTTGGGCCATGCAAACTTTGTAAATACATTTTCCATATTTTTACACCTGTATATCAGGAATGGTATTTCTCTGCCCCTTTTTAGCCCTCTTGAAAGGGGTAAGAACCAATAGAGGTCTTTGGTGTTGAGGGAGATTTTTCTAGACTCCCACTAAATGTAAGTGTCTGGAAGAGTTTTCAAATGTTTTCTTTTATAAATTTTATTTTTACCATGGTGACAACAGACAAATGGGAACACACACACACACACATACACACACACACACACACCATGAATACTCCAATTATAACACAGATACACAGAAGATTACAGCTTATTAAGGATAGCAGGTGAGATTATGAGATCTAAACACATTCATTTAAGACATATGATAAGTAATATAAGTAGCCAAAGTAATGGAGAAGCCAAAACTGTTTAGAAGTAGAAATGACTTGTGGCTAGGCTGAAACAGCCCTGGATTAAGAATTAGGAGATCTCGCCTAACTGAGCTTCAGCAAGTTAGTTAACCTACTTGATCTACACTTGTGAAATGAGAAGACTAGATGAAATGATTTAATTAATAGTTATTCAACAATTATTTATTGAAAGCTTGCTTTAGATCAGCATTTTGTTAAGTTCTTGATTTTTGCTAGCTCTAAAATTTGGAGGGGTTATGAATTTAGTAGTGTGAGTGATATCTGTGAGTTTACAACTCTCAGCTATGGAATGTTTCTTAGAGGAAAGAGAAAAAGGGAAACTGAGGCTGGGCCTTGGACAATATATATAACAAACAATAGGACAAAATGAGGTCGTAATTCTTGAAGATGCCTCCAATAAACATCTGGGAAATTAGCCTCTAAAAGGAGATTGGAGCACAGATTTTCAACAAAGCTTCAATCGCCCATGCATTCTGTGCCAGTAGGCCCTTGGAGAAGAATATGGTATTAATGTGACATCAACATGTATGTCCTTTGCAAGTCAAATATAAAGTAAAGTAATATTGTGACCTTTATTATTATTTTTAATGGGCATAAATTCAAATATAGACATTTTTTTCATGGCAAATGTTGGCTGAAGGTTTGCACCATCCCAACCATTTAAACTACATAAGAAGATAGACATTGAAAGAATTCTAATAACTTTGATCCATTTGTGGAGTTTGACTTTGCATGTGTGAGCAGAATTTGTCTTTTATTGGTGATGTTTGCACAAGTTTGAGTAAAGCCTAACCATTTAAAGAAAACAAGCATTTGGTCACAAGATGTATAAAAACACCACTTTTGGAATATTTCTGTGAAATAAAAATAAATTAACCATTCTTACCACAACCAGAGTTGCTTCCTGTTCCCATTTGTTAAATAGAGAATGATCTGTCTAGATATCTCTCTATGTATATCTATGTGTCTATGTATCTATCTATCTGTCTATCTAATTTATCATCTGCCTATTTTATTAAGTACCTAACTGTCATCTAACCATAAGTAACCATCATCTTCTTACTTATAATTAACCACTATTTATGTGCATCATTATGCTTTTGGTTATTCTTAATACTGGGTGATTATAATAATTATCAGTGTATCCTTGGAGAATAATCTACTGAGGATACAAAATATAAAGGAAAAAAATATCATTTCTAACAGTGGGGAAATTGCAATTGCTACATTGCTACAGTTTAACCCCAAACATTATGAAGTTTGTTGCTAGAAAGAAAAGGGAAAATAGCCATAATTCAATAGCATTTACAATCAAGATTCAAATAACTGTCAAAAGTTTCCTTTAAATGCTAATAAATAAGTTAGTTATTCCTCTCTCATATCAAGGGACTGTGCTCTATGACACACAGTAAATGCTCTGTAAAAGAAAGTTCACATACCTTTAGGATATGCCTGACTGTAAGCAAAATGGGAAAAGAAGGAATAAGAGATGAAGCATTTGCTGAAGTTATCATTCACTTGAAGCTGCTTTGTGTCCTGGGCTCTGAGAATTCTATCAACAGAGTGAGTGAAAACAGAGCCCACCAGAGCCCTAGAGAATATGCCTCAGGGAACTGCCTGGCTTGTGGCATTAGGGACTGAGAGAGGTAGTCCTTGTGCAATTTTTACAGCTCAGCTTTCTGCAATTTACATATTCTGATTGGTACAAAACAAAACAAATATTACTACCACTGCTGTCAACACTGCATGACAGTCTAAACATTTTCTGATTTTTCAATTATCCATTTGCTTCTTTCCTTTTCTCTTACTTATAGGTGTGCATAATTAGACTAACTCATAGTCATCTTCTTAATGGTAATCTTCCAAAACATGCAGTTGCAGAGTAATATACATACAGTGCTGTCATATATCACAAGAGTGTAAGTTAACCCTGGGAATTTTCTTTGTACTCTCTTCATCACATTACCACCAATAGTATCTCTATTCTCAATTTTAACACCACAAAATTATCCTCCCTGTTTTTATTCAATATGAGATTACATAGTTTGTTCTCTTTTGTACCTGGCTTCTTTTGCTCAACATTATATTGATATATCCATTCATATGCATGTAACTATAGAGTTTTGATTCTTGTTACTATATTTCGTTGTGTGAATATCCCATGATTTACCTATTATTTCAACTTTTGGTGAGAATTTAAAAGTTTTAAAATGTAATTTTTGAAGAACTATAAAGAAACCACTTTACCCAAAGATACCTTTCCTCATTACTCTTCATGCTGACTGGAAATCCTTCTTGAAAACTGTCTTTAGCTAAACACATAACTATAACCTCATGAGTAGGTCTTAGTAGTTCCTTTATGAGCTGGCTTCTACTTCTGCATTTCTCCTATATTGCTACTTCCTCTTACTGTTTTTGCTACAGCCACAATGAATTACTTTAAATATTTTTTTCTCTCTGCATTTCACTTGGAAAGTGTCTATTACTAGGTCTTCAAGTTCACTGTTTTCTTTTTACTGTGGTGTTTAATCTGATGTTATTCTCATCCATCGTATTTTTAAATCTAAGATATATTTTCCATCTCTAGGAGTTCAGTTTGGCAGTTTTAAAAAATATCTTCCATTTTTCCTCATCGTGCTTATGCTGTCTTTTGCCTCCTAGAACATGTGTCATATATTTATAAGCTCTTTTTAAATCTTTGTTTAATTCTATAATCTGTGCTATTTCTATTAACTGGGATGTCTCCTGCTTGTGTGTCATATTTTTCTGCTTCTTTGAATATGTGTTAAGTGGATGCCAGACGTAAATTTTGTATCTTTGGGTGCTGGATTTTTCTTTTAATCTTCTTATTATTTAGGGTTTTGTTATGCGATGCAGCTAAGTTTGAGCCTTTTGAGGCCTCTTTGTAAGCTTTTTAGGAAGGAAAAGACAGCCTTATTTAACCTCACTCTACTGAAGACTGTGCATTCTTCATGTGTTAGGAAGTCTCACTACTGTGTCTGGGGGATATCACTATTTCCCACCCTGTATGAACTCCAGTGATTTTTTTCAGCTGCTCCTAGGTCTGGAGAGTCTCCAGCCTCAATAGCTTCCTCATTATACTTGTAGGTCAATATTCAACTGGAGATGCGGGGGACCCTCTGAAGATCTCTCGAGTTCTGTTCATCTGAGCAGATTGTTGCACTATAGCACTCTCTTATCTTTGGCCACCTTGCCCTCCCAAAACTTTATAGTCTGACTCCTCAACTCAAGGAGATTGTCCTGGTAAATTTAGCTTGTCCCTACAGGTACTGTCACCTGGAAACTCTCCAGACAGTGAGCTAAGGCACTTGTGGGCTTGATCTCACCTCATTTGTGTCCCCTCTCTCATGATCCCTGTCCTGTGATGTCTGTTGACAAGTGACTAAAAATGCCTGTTTTGTATATTTTTCTAGTTCGTAATGGTTGAAGGTAGGATAGCAAATCGTTGGTTATTCCATGATGGCTAGAAGTCAAAGTCACTACCCAGAACCACTTTAATTTGAAAGCAAATTTTGATCTCTGTTTCTGAGGCTGGCACATACTGTTCTCTTTGTCAGTCTCTCTCACCTCATTTTATTTGACTTATCTAATATGAAAGAAAATCGATAAATGTTTATTACATAAATGATTAAAGGAATAATACCTTGATGAGATGACACAATGATTTTTATGATGTTTTTTGATTAGCAAATTGATCCAGTTTTTGAGTTGAGCTAGCTAAGTACTATTTTCTATATTCTCAAGAGAGGAGTCATAAGGACTTAGATGCATATATAGAAGTTAAGAAAGAACTGTATCTTCAGGCCTTGCCCTTGTTGAAACCACACCTGACTGTACACCATAGCTGAAGCTCAAAAACCTAAAAGGCACAGAAATGGGGAGGGAGCTGGGGAAAGGAGAGAGAAACAAATAGGGAATTGTTGATGAGACAATACTTTGTTATTTTGCCTAGGGCTGGTGTGCTTATTAAAAAGAGTCACTTATTATGTATTCAAAATCAATGATCTCTTAAGGTTTGAAGTCATTTTGAGCATAACTATATAGCTATTCCATCAATGTAAATAAATTACTTAGCCAATAAGGTTGCATTTTAGTGATGGAGAAAATTGACATTTTTTTTTTGAGAATGCTTGATTCTCTTTCCTATGATGTAAAACAGCACAGAATGAGTGAACATAGTCAAATTGGAAAGTGGTCATATGTCATACTTACATTAAGCAGTTTAAGTAATGGTTGTTGATTCTCATTGCCATTTCCTTTTTACCCAAACTGCACCAGAATGAAAAGAACATTATGAATATTACTGTTTTTTTCTGAAATATTCTTTATATATGTGATTCTGTCTTTTAGTTTACAAAGAACTTTGTTACATATTTTTCTGTCTAATCAAAGCAGCAATAATATAGTGAGTGTTGAACAGGTATTGCTAACTTTATATTTCAGAGCCAAGTATTTGTGTGTGTGTGTGTGTGTGTGTGTGTGTGTATGTATGTATGTGTGTATATATATAGTGCATCTTTTATAAATAGTGTAACTTCATACTGGTTTTTATATTGTCCTTCTTGAAAACTTAAGATTTCACAGAGACACCATAGAGGCAAATATGGAGGAAAGAAAAGGGGAGACCAAGCAGGGCTCTAGGACCCTCACCTTTACACCAGCTAGGAATGCTCTGCTTCTTCTCTTTTATCTGTGAGAAGGATTTGCATTAAATCATCCTCCCTCCCTCCCCTGGTACTGTTATAATGAACTGACCTGAAAATAAGTGCATTAAGTGGCCATAGAACATAAAGACACTAATTAGTTCACTTGGGGATCAAATCCATGATAACAGACTTATTCATGCTTTTCTCTATCCCCAAAACTATTCAGATAAAAGCAAAGAGAGAAAATAAATCTATCATATATATGACAATCCTCAAGAACAAACACTTTAAGTTTCAAATATGATCTGGTTGATTCTGTCAGAGGAAAATAATTCTATCACTAGTTAAGAAGTGATAATTGAGTCTGGACGAGTAGCAAGTAATATTTCACAGCGAAAGAAAGACAAATAGCCAATAAACATTAAAAAGGCTTAGCCTCCCCTTATAAGCAAATAATAATAATAATAATTATATATATATATAAAATTAAATTACAATGAGGCTGTTTTTAGACTTTCAAGTTGGCAAATATGTTTTAAATTATTATATAAAATGATGGTAAAATTGTATCTTCATACACTGTTGTTCATAGTACATACTAGTAAATTATTTCTGGAGGGTAGTTTAGCATTTTGCAAGAGCCTTAAGCATATTCTTATGCTTTGACCAATATATTCTACTTCCAGAAAGTTTTATGTCAGCAGTGTATATAACTTAGGCTGTTTTAAGGAACAGATACAAGTTTACCTTCAGGCATTAGGGGCTTGTTGTAAAGCCACAAGATTAAATGAAGAAAACAGACTTTCCCAGGCCAGACCTAAACCCAAGTGATATTTGATTTAGAATGAAGGGGGTAGGGACGGTCATTTGGGACATGTTGAAGTTCTTCCAAGGCCATCATCTTGTCTCATCCTTAGCAGCATGTGCCCACTGCTTTCTCCTCCCACAGGTTACCATTTTGTTTAAGGAGCTTTATTTGTTCATTGTCATTCTGACTCTTGTGTATTTTGTTATTTCCTCATAACTACCACACCCAGATTCTGATGATTACTTTCTCTATTTTGGTTTCTGTCATCACAACGAGACTTTGGCCTTCTTTGAATGTCTTGATTGCACTTTTGCAAGAAAAATAGTGTTGAGATTTTTGCCAGAAACTGTATTGATTATTGTCCAGTACATTGGTAAAATCCCCAAATGTGAAACAACTTATTTATCCAAAAAGAGGAGAACTGGCACAGACATAATACTACACAAATACGTTACAATGTTATACAACAATTACACATGTTTGCTGATATAGTAAGAAAAATGTATATGATAAAGTTTAAAGTGAAAAAGTATTCAAAACTATATATATTGAGTAGTGCCAATTTTAGAAAAACATCTATATAGAATATAATATTGAAACAAAATGCAGTAAACTGTTGAGGAATTACTAGATGGTGAGTTATAGTGATTTTTATTTTTCTCTTTATGTATTTGTTTCCTAAGTGTCTTTTGAGTCTGTGTTGCTTTTATAATAATGCTATTTGCTTAATTAGATATAAATCAAAATAGATTTGAAAATAAAAAATTAGATGACACACTAGATGAGAGAAATATTTCTGGTATTACTCATGAAACAAATTTTTTTCTATGATGCTTTTATTTATGGAAGCAGGAGCTGAGGGTCATTAACTTATTTAATCCAATAAAGTATACCCCTTAGGAAAGTGGATGCACATTCAGAGTTCTTCTATGCTGCTTCAGGGTTCCTTTCTTTGAAATGTTAAAAAAACGTATCACTTGTTTCTCATCCACTCCCAGGCAATCTTTCTCATCATTTTGCAAACAAATGACAAATAAATGACCATGGTGATGGCAAGTGGCCATACATTTCTTTCTTAAAGAAGTAGCACACTTGTCGTTTTCCATAAAACTTCTCAGTGATTCCTAAAAGGACAAAAAAAAAAAAAAAGTAACTGAATGAATCTAGAGCTGGTCGTGTCCCTTGGTAACTATTTATATTTATTCATATTTAAAGATATGCTCACACTAAAATATAGGTCTACATATTTCTGTATATCTGATACATCTCCCTTGGGATATGGTGAGGAGATCTTGGCGCCTACGAACAACATTGGACTCATCTTTACATACTCTCAGCAACTAGTATATAATAAATTATAAAAAAAAAAAAACGCACTGAATTTGAGAGCTGAAAGACTTTAGAAATCATATGCTCCCTTTATTTTGTAGTTTAGAAAACTGAGGCCCACAGAGAATAAGTTATTCTCTCAAGATCAAACAAGTCAATGGAAGAACAGAGTAGAAAGCAAGATTTTCTGATGTTAACTTGAAAACCCCGTTCCCTCAAAGATTAGAAACCTCTCTTGTCATTTGCAGCTAAACTACCTGTATCAAGTTAGTGTCCTCTTCATTAATCTTCAGATAAAAATAATTCAGTGGCTTTAGATTCTAGTGAGAATGGTTTTCCATTTTCTTTCTTCTAGTTTTTTCTTTCTTATTCTTATATATATTTAGGGAGTAAAAAGATGGGTAGTAATATGTATTACTGTGTTTAAATTTAAATGGTATTTCAGAATAAATAAGTATTGAAGAGGAAAAGGCTTAAATGAAAAACAAACTAGAAAAAAACCTATGGAACCAACCAACCAAATAGAGAAAAAACAAAGAAACAAAAAAACAGAAAAGAAAAGAAAAACTACAAACAAATCATCAAAACCTAAAGACCTGCATCATTTTAATACCAAGTGATCTTCTTTTTTAAAAATAATGTGAATTTAAGCTTGCATATTTGAAAACTCATATGGTCCTAGGGGTTTCTAATTTTTGCTACTGACAAGTAGTTGTCCAGTGTGTTTTTAAAAGGAAAACATTGTTAACAGATTCAAGGTTCTTTGCTTTTTCTACCTTTAAGCATTGCTTGCAAAGAATAGCAGTTGAATTGAATTGGGTTGGCAGTGACTTTAAAAACCTACAGATGTACACAAACAGATTTCTCTGTTCCTTTTTCCACTAAGGGAAAGTAAAGCTGGTTGGTATAAAGAGTAGAAAGAATTGTTTGCACCAGCATCTTTTTGCCTGCATCTCTGCTCACCCTACCACTCCCAGAAATATATGATTTAGACTATTCCTTTATAACAGAGTTCTAAGATGAGAAATTTGGTTTGCAGTTCCCCTAACCTCAACCCTAAAAATTTCCCATAATCATAGTAAGTTACAGGTTTGTACAAAAATGTGAAATGATTAAAAGTGTAGGAACCATTATTTTGATATTATACAATATCATATCAATATTTTTGTCAGTTTTAAAATGCTATAATTTTTCATTTAATCTTAACTTAGTGGCATATGGTTGTCATGCAAACAAACACTAATGTAAAACTTTCTTATAAAGACTTGTACTGATGTCTACATTTGAGGACACGTGTGCTTAAATCAGCCAGTTTTGATATAGAGAGTTGATGAAAAAGGACCATTATAATGAAAACCTCTTTTAAACATAAATTGTATTTTAAACACTCAGGTGAGTCATATAAATCTGTATATTGTTGTTGATGTCAAAATTGGATGTTTACTTCCTTTCACTTTAAAAATTCTAACTTTAAAGTGTTGCTGGGGATAAGTTATATCCAAACTTAAATGATCAGAGAAGGTGATTCTGCATGTGATGAGCATAATTAGTTTACTCATCTTCTGATGTTTTCGAGATAATCATAACCATAATTAAAGATTTTGTGCACTATTGATAGCATATATGCAATGTGCATTCAATATTTGAGAACTTGTTTTGAAAAGAGGATTATTTCTATTTCATGTGGAAATCTGACAGAGTTTTACTAATGATTTGATCAAGCATCCCAAGAAACTATAACAGCAGGGCACATATTCCCAATGATGAAAACCGTGCCCAATTTAAATACAAGATGAATATTAATGGGACGCTTTCTTCCCTTTCAAATGCCTTCCCTGTTTTACTCTCTTTCTTGGGTCATTGGTCTTTAAGCTGAGTTTTAAATAGTTTGAACAGTTTTATTGTCTATAAAATTATGCGTAAAATTTATACATATCCTGTGAGACTGTCCAGAATAAATTGTATTAATTTGTATTAATTATTTTATTTGCTGAAATGTTCTTTCTCTTGCTATGCCACATGCATTCAATTATGGGAACTGGGGATGCTTTAAAATACCACATTCTGGCTTGAAATGTCTTGAAAAATCTTTGGGGGACATTAGTTTTCCTTTAATAACAAGTCCAAAATTGTGCCTACTGGGCCTCTCCAGTAAAAAGAAAGATTGCACATTACTACAAAAACAGTATTGTCATATGGCTGATATCTGTCAAATGGAGAATAACTCCAAAGCACAGAGAAGAGTGGGGGGAGGAAGGAGGACATAGGCATTCAAAGGTGAAAACTACTTTTTTCCCCTGGAAGTTATATATTTTTTAAGACAAGAAGAAGAAAGAGTTGTATTTTTTAGTCCCTCTCTCCCCAGGCTTTACAAAATGTAGACTCTCTGTTGTCAAGTTATAAAATTAGAGCTATGATTACCCTAAAAAAGTTTTACTTGTCAGAATTTCTTCCCAGCATGTAAAACACCTCTTTGTAGTGTCTCATGACACATTTTCACTTCTATAAGACATACCATGGAGAACACCTTGTCCGAAAGAGTCAGTGTCAATGCTTTTCATACCATTCCAATTGATTCTAAGAATTTTCTGCTTTATTTTCCACTGGGTAAATCTTTGTTACTTTTTGGAGGATGACAAATTTAATTTAGTTCTGAATTAACCAAAGAGAAACAAAGAGGAATTATTTGCATTCAGTGTTAGTTTTACAAAATAAATTGATATTCAATGAGCACAAGTACATGGAAATATGTTTAATATTAACATATTAATGTTAATAAAATATATTTTTTGAAAAATCTGGTTAACAAAGAAATAGAAAAGTATTTCAAGACTAATCGTTGATGATGAATGGAAGATGACTATCACTATAGTGGTCCTTCAGTTTTTTAAAAAAGAGCAAGGTATGAAACGGGTGAGATTTTTTAATCTAGTGGCTTTCTTTATCTTTGTTCTTCCAAATTTTCTATTTTAGTAGTAGCTCGGCAAACCCAGCTTCCCACGATATTGATTGTTTCCGTCCTTTACTTCAAAATCTGATTTCAGAAATATTGTATAATATATTGGAAAGGGCCTGAATATTGGAATATGAAGGAAGACGTTAAGACCTGGTTTTGTTTCTTACCAACAATGTGTCCTGGGACCAGTGGTGGGCTGCTAAATGTCTAACAACAGGCTCTTTGGGGTGGGGAGCGTGGATACCTTAAGTGTTTTCTGTTCTTACTGTATAAATTCTATCATGGTCAATTTCAAGCTATCAAAGAGATATCACCGTATGTAGAATTGAGAAGAAATGTGGACAACCGGCTGGCCTGATCCCATAACAGTTGGCTTCTCCACATCACTGTTGTGAACAGACATGTCACTCTTTTAACTCTATTTTCTCTCCTGTAAAAATGAAATAATAATGTGCTTCTCACGGACAGTTGGGAAGATTAAATAAACAAGATACTAGTATGTTTAGTTCATTAGAGAAATATAGTTAGATTAAAGATCAATGCTGAAAGCCTCCAAGCCCTAGGCAGCATTTCAGTAAAGCTCAGATAGAGAAGGGATACTCATCACATTTATGAGTGCAGAAAAGTAGGAAGAACAGATGACAGAATGGAAGACAGAATCAAAAATTTTAAAAAAGTTTTGAAATATTTGAATAATGACTACATCAGAAAATATACTGGTAACACATGCACATACACATACTGCTAAAGAAACACAAACATTAAGCAGGTGAGGAACAGCTCATTTTAAAGACAGATTCAGGGGATTTGTAAGACAATACACTTTGTATATGCAATTGTTATGGTGTCAGCAAAGCTTATAAACTCAGAAGTAGGTTAGTTCAATTAGGAAAGTAAGAATCCCTCTCTAATCAATGGTTACCAGTTTTTACCTGGAAAATCTGCCATCAGTTCTCAGTGCTTAAACATTAAGCTTAAAACAGCAAGTTTGCAACACATGAGTAGATTAATCAAATTTAGATATTAGTTAAAAATCTATTAATTACAGGAATTACAAATGTTAAGGTTGAAAAAAATGAAGATGCAGTGAAAATGTGATTGCTAACATTAAAATGAAATATATGAAGGTTTATCTTATATATGATTTCAAGATAAAAATCAGTGTTGAAGAGTTTTAGGAAAACTAATTTTGCCTCAGTGTATGAACTGTCTAAAGATAAAATTACCTTATGGAAACCGGGCTCCCCAACATGATACCTGGTCAGACAACAAATGGATGAGCAGGTGAGAGGAATAGGATTTAATGATACGAAGCTTGGTTGTGAATTATAACATCAAGCTTCCCTTCAATTGTAAGTTGGTATATTTTTGAGTTTCTGTTTTTAGAGATAATGGAAAAAATAATATTATCAGAAGTCCAGGGGGAGGAACAGTCTTGAAAACTTTCAAGCTTAATTTGTCATCATAATTTAAGAAATGAGAAATTCGTATGAAAAATCAAAGCACTAAAAAGGTGAGCAAAAGCCAACTACTTTGGAATACCATATGGAAGATCTCCTTGGTTGGTGGGGATGGTAGAGAATCATCACCACCAGTGAAATTTTACAACATGGTGTATTAACAATTATTGTCACTCAGCCAACAACACTTACGATAGCGTAAAAGGTCTCTTTTTCACCTACGCAATCTGTGGGCCAAGATTAAGAACTATTTAATCATACACTTTCAAGTCTCTGAACAATGCATGTTTTACACCATTTTCTGATCCCTCATTGTGAGGTTTATTTTATTTTATTTTTTATTTTTTGAGACAGGATCTGCCTCTGTTGCCCAGGCTAGAGTGCAGTGGCATGATCATAGCTCACTGCAGCCTCGACCTCCAAGGCTGAAGGGATCCTCCCACTTCAGACTCCTGAGTAGCTGGGACTACAGGGATGTGCCACCATACCCAGCTAATTTTTTGTATTTTTTTTTTTGTAGAGATGAGGTTTGCCATGTTGCCTAGGTTGGTCTCGAACTCCTGAGCACAAGTGATCCCCCGCCTTGGCATCCTAAAGTGCTGGGATTACAGGTATGAGTCACCGTACCAGGCCATGAGGTTTGTTTTAAATTTGCCCAATATAACCTTGCCGTTTGAATAGTACATGATTTGGGAAAATATTTATTAATCTCTGATATTTAGTCATCCATCACATATTTCAAAGAAGCTTACGTTTTTTGTCTTCATTGCTGTACTACAGATTTATACAAGTTCTTAGCTTCTTTCCTTTCCCTGGCAGTAGCTGGGACTCTCAGGATGAAGTCTCAGTACTCACGGGGCAAATATACATTTTTCTACTACCCTTGAATTTGGTATATCTTCTCCCATTTAATCGCATATTAACTAGCTTTAGCTTAAATAAATCTCAAAATCTATTATTAGTTCTCCAAAGGAAAAGGCTTTGATCCCCTCAACTAGAGATTTTTAAGATTCTTTTATTTGCTAATCCTTCAATCTTGGCATGGTCCCAGTGTTGTTTCAGTCAAGTCCTCAACAACCACCCTAAGGTGATGTGAAGATTTGTCTGAAACTACTGCAGGCATGGTCTTCTGGGGATTGCCCCCATTTTTCTGTACTATGTTACCAGGGCACTGTGTCTTTCAGGGCCTGATTTTGGGGGTGTTGGAAAAGATCTCCAGCATCCTGGTTGCTTACATATTCTGTAGTAAGCCTGAAGCTGAAATAAAAATTCTAAAACCATTGACAATTGTTTTCTTGTTGTCATTAATTTGGTGCTGATATGGATGTAGTTGAGGGGGTTTTATCGGTTGAAGTATGTACTACTGGAACTTCCCCCTTACCAGCCTATTTACATTGAAAAGTTATACACTTCTGAGCAGGTTTCTTTTTGGCAGAAGCTAAAGACTCATTCCATGCATCTCTCCATTAGACTAGAGCTTCTAATCCCTGTTATCAATGCTTTACATGAAAGGTTTGAAGAGATCACCAACTGCCAGCATACAGGTTTAAACCAAGTGAAATACAAAATCTTGAACTTAAATTCTGCTCTGGAGACTTGGAGAGGCTGCCAGCTTCTTGTCTCTGATCAGCCGCCTTTTATCGGATGGGCTAAATTCCCGCCTGTATTCGTTACCACAGACCTAGTGGATGTTTTTACAAGTGTTCTGGAACTCCTTTTCTTGCCAACTCGGGAAGTTTCTTTCTTCTCTTTAACCGGTATGAGTTTCATTAGTTGGAATGCTGAGGAGCTGTGCCTTATCTGGCAGCCACTACTTCAGCAAAGCTCTTTGGGTTCTTTCCTACTTTACCTTCTCTAGGAGGCCTTCTGTATGGGTGACTACACTTTCTGATGACTGACAGCCCTCTTATTGGCAACACTAACAAATTCTGGCTTAAAAGTTATCACTTTTTCAGGCAGTTATCAAGTCATTGCTCTCCTTGTTAAGGATGATTCAACATTTCCAGGTAGGAGTTTATATCAGCCTCAGTGTCATCCCTTTGACAGAGTCTCAGGAGTGTGTTCCGCTGTAGTTCAAAGACTCTATATCCCAATGATAAACAACATTTCCTATGAATAATTTCAGAAAATCATGTATATTTGTTGATTGTATGAATAGATGAGTGAATTATACACTTTTTACTAAACTAGTATGCCCTGTAGATCTTTTTTTTTCCCCCTCACACTGTGGTCTACAGGCCGCATGCAAATGAATTCTCAGAGGTACTTTCTTATCAAAGTGTGCTTGTGTTCCCAGACCAAGCTGAGAGTCAGGCTGCTTATTTTCACGGCCCAATAACAAAATACAAATGAACTGGAAGAGAAGAGAGTTTAGAAGACCTGGATATTATCACCAGACAAACTCAAAATTACAAAGTTTTCCAGAGCTTATATGCCTTCTAAGCTATATGTCCACATGCAAGTGTGCATTGAACTAAAGAAGTAAGTGATTAACTTCTTTTAATCTATAACTAAGATCTGAGTCCTGAACACCTTCCTCTGGAGCCTCAGCAAATTTACTTAATCTAAATGGGTCCATGTGCTGGGGTGATTACCTTTATCTTGTGTCCTGCTAAATCATGGAGATTTGGGGAGTTCCTTCAGACCCCCAATAAACTTGTCTGTGGAGGCCTGGGGAGTTTCTTCAGATCCCCAATAAAACTTGTTTAATCCTAAATGGGTCCTGTTAAGATTTCCTTTGTCATCTTCTCTTGCTTCAAGGCCCAGGAAAGGCCTAGGAAAAACTCTTGCTGGGCTTTTGTTACCTTCCAGGCTTTGTATAAGAGCAATGGCTCTTTCAGCTTTTAATATTTATCTTAACCAGTTAGTCAGTGCTGAAACAGTTGTTATGGCGGCCTGCATGGCCTGCATTAGTGAGACCTGGCTTGCCACACTTGGAACCTGTAGAAGTTAGTCTCAAAGATGGTATTCTCATTCTTGTGAAATTCTACCTCCCATTCTGCCAGAGTTTGTCTATATGACTAACAGAATATGGCAGAAGTGATGGTAGGTCGCTTTTGAGAATAGAATGTAAAAGATACAACAACTTCCATCTTGGTCTCTTAGCTTCTCTATCTCTTGGATGACTCACTTTGGTCATACAGATAAACCCTGGTAGAATGGGTCACTTTGGTGAGTCATGTAAGAGACAGAGAGGCTAAGCAACCAAGATGAGAGGCAAGTGACAGAGGAAGATTCTGACTTTTTGGTGTGTCGTCTCAGAGACAGAGAGGCTAAGTGGCCAAGTTGTCCTATACAGAAGCCCTACAGAAAAGTCCATGTGGCCGGGCACTGAGGTCTCTGGCAACAATGAATGAGGTCTGAGGCCATCTGCCAACAGCCAAATATGTAAGATATCTTATGTTTAAACATGTCCTCCAGCTCCTTTCAATTTTTCCAATGATAAAACTCAAGCTGACAGCTTACTTGTAACGATCTAAGAGACACAAAACCTGAACCACCCTTCCAAGTCAAATCTAGATTTCTGACCTCAGAAACTGTGAGACAGTAAATGTCTGCTGTGTTATACTACTAAGTTTTGGGATTGTTTGTGATGCAGTGATAAATAATTAATATAGGTCTCATTCTATATCTACTGAATGAGAATATTCAGAAAGTAGAGCCCAGGAATCTTCACTGTTAGCAGACACTCCAAAGGTGATATCTTTGCATATTGAAATCAGAGAATCATGCTGTTATTAGTGCTTTTAAGCTCCAAATAACAATCGACTTCCATTCTTCATTAAGTCACTACTAAATATCCCTGATTCTTTAACGTGTGACTAGTGTCAGTTTTTATTCAATATGTTCTATTACAGTGCCTAAGGACTTCTTGAATTTTGTTTGTTGTAATGATTCTGCATTTCTTGATATAACTTTTGAGAGTAGAACCGTATTGAGTTGGTCAGATTGAGACATTTGTGGCCTAATGTGATTTTCAGAATGAATCCTGAAAGGATGATTACAGCTGCTCATTCTGTATCTTTAAATCTAACCACCAAAATCAAAGAAAATTCACTTTACCATGATTACTTGGATGAATAGGAAATACTCAGACTTCTTTCTCTCCAATCCATTTTCCTTTACCAAAGCATGGGACCCACCGTTCTAGGATCAAAGAAAATATTTTCTTTTTTTCTTTTTCAAAGCTAGCAAGCCATTCATATCCATCTCTGTAAAGTAATCCAAATGAATATTTCAAGTGACTTGTGTAATTAGCAGAATTTCACAACAGTGTCAGCATTCATCTGAGGACTGTCTGTAGCAGAGTCAGAGGACCCCGGGGTGGGAGCGGTAGGCAGCAGTGACTTGGTAGAGTCACTTTCTTTTCTCTGAGTTGAGGCTGCTTTATTTCTGAATTCAACATGCCTTTTTTTCTTCATGAGACAGGAATTAAGAACCTATAAGGAGCCACTTTGTAAATTTGGACATTTTGAGAATAAATGTTTTTATCATCACCTTGAGTTTACTCTTGAGTTACCACACCATAGAAGTTTAAAGTGTTACTTTGTTACCCCATCTACTCGTATCTCTCAGGGTTCACTTATGAAAGTAGAAATAATGTAAAAATTAGAGAATACAGAGCTTATTATAGAATCTTACACTTTTTTTGAATGGCACTACAGAAGCAATTGTCCACAAAGATAAGTTGGAAGATCAGAGAAACATCTCTTAACTAGCACTCCTGGGTGCCTTGGTATGGGTAAATAGGTCAGAGCTTGCAGCCAGAATGAGACCACCAAGGGGAGCTGTTGGGAAATCCCACAGAGGACTGGTAGCTCCTTGAACCCACTGCTTCTGTGAGTTCATGGCCCAGTGTCTGTGGTTACCATTGGTCAAAAGTGTCAAAAAGTTAGACAGAAAGCTGGATATGAAACAAGGGGAGGTAGAACACGATGTAATCTGCCAGCATTTGTCACCCGTCTGTCAGCCACATCTGACCCAACTAGCATCAGAGAATCATCTGCTGCCTCACTATATTGTCCACGCAACTTCCCTTTTGACCAACTCAAACCCAGAACTACACAGGGAAAGAGATTCTTGGAAACACATTTTTCCGTATAACCAAAATCACAATAGAGCAATTTAGTATCACCTCCTCCCCAATTAAATATGAAATCATCATGTTTATCTCAAAATTTTTGACTTAAAATGTAAAGGAGATATAACAACACCAACTTCAGGGTCAGGAGACTTGGACTGGAATTGTGTCTCATTCCTAGCTAACTTTATCTGTTTAGTTTCCTTACTTTCCTTTACTGGGCCTTGGTTTTCTCAATTTTGTAATAGCTGGTAGTGGGTAAAAGTATAAGGAACAGAGGAATTTTAAAATAGCTTATATTCAAGATGCTTTATTATTTCTCACTAGATACTGTTTGACATTTTTTTTAGCTCTAAAATTATATGGTTCAAAAAGGCAATGCATATCTAATAAAGCTCTTTTTATTTTTAAATTACTTGCTTTCCAAATCTGTTCTATTGCACTCAGCCAAGAGAAAAATAAAAAGCATCCAAATAAGAAGACAGAAAGTCAAACTCTGTTTGCAGACTATATGATTCTATACCTAGAAAACCCCATAGTTTCTGCCCCAAAACTCCTACATCTGATAACAACTTCAGCAAAGTTTCAGAATACAAAATCAGTGTACAAGAATCAGTAGTATTTCTATACACCCAAAATATCCAAATTGAGAGCCAAATCAAGAATGCTATCTGGCTGGGTGTGGTGGCTCACGCCTGTAATCCCAGCACTTTGGGAGGCTGAGGTAGATGGATCACGAGGTCAAGAGATCGAGACCATCCTGGCCAACATGGTGAAATTCTGTCTCTACTAAAAATACAAAAATTAGCTGGGCTTTGTGGTGGGCACCTGTAGTCCCAGCTACTTGGGAGGCTGTCAGGAGAATCACTTGAACCCGGGAGGTGGAGGTTTCAGTGAGCCGAGATTATGCCACTGCACTCCAGCCTGGAGACAGAGCAAGATTCCATCTCAAAAAAAGAAAAGAGAGAGAGAGAAAAAAAAGAATGCAATCCTATTCAAAATATCCACAAAAATAATGAAATTTAGGAATACAGCTAACCAGGGAGGTGAAAGATCCCTACAACGAGAATTGCAAAACACTACTGAAAAAAATCAGAGATGACACAAATGGAAAACATTTCATGGTCATGGATAGGAAGAATCAATATCATTCAAATGGCCATACTGCCCAAAGCAATTCACAGATTCAATGCTATTCCTATCAAACAACCAATGACATTCTTTATATAATTAGAAAAAAGCTATTTTAAAATTCATATGGAACCAAAAAGAGGCCTAATAGCCGAAGCAATGCTAAGCAAAAAGAACAAATCTGGAGGGATTGCATTACCTGACTTCAAGCTATACTACAAGGCTACAGTAACCAAAACAGCATAAATAAAAAACAGACACATAGATCAGTGGAACAAAATAGAGAGTCCAGAAACAAAACTGCACACCTAAAACCATCTGATCTTCAACAAAGTTGACAAAAACAAGCCATGGAGAAAGGACACCCTATTCAATAAATGGTTCTCAGATAACTGGCTAACCATTTGCAGAAGATTGAAGCTAGACTCCTTCCTTATACCATACACAGAAATCAACTCAAGATGGATTAAAGCTGCAATCCTCAACCTTTTTGTCACCAGGGACCAGTTTTGTGGAAGACAATTTTTCCACAGACAGGGAGAGGGGATGGTTTTGGAAAGAAACTGTTCCACCTCAGATTATCAGGCACTAGAGTCTAATAAGGAGCTTTCAACCTAGATCCCTTGCATGTGCAATTTACAATAGGGTTCATGCTTCTATAAGAATCCAGTGCCTCAGCTGATCGGACAGGAGGCAGAACTTAGGTGGTAATGCTTACTTGTCCTCTACTCGTCTTTTGCTGTGAGACCCGGTTCCTAACAGGTCAGAGACCAGAACCAGCCCATGCCTGGGGGTTGGGATCCCTGGATTAAACACTTAAATGCAAAACCTAAAAGTATAAAAATCCCTAGAAAATAACTTAGGAAATAGCATTCTGGACATAGGAACTGGCTAAGATTTAATTACAAAGATACCAAAAGAAATTGCAGCAAAAACAAAAATTGACAAGTGGAACCTTGTTAAACTAAAGAACTTTTGCACAGTAAAAGAAACAATCAACAGAGTAAACAGAGATGGGATGGGACAAACAGCTTACAGAATGGGAGTAGCATTTGCAAACTATACATCCAACAAAGGTGTAATATCCATAATCTATAGGGAACTTAAATTAACAAGCCACCCCATTAAAAAGTGAGCAATGGATATGAACAAACACATATCAAAAGAAAACACACAAGCAGATAACAAGCATATGAAAAAATGCCCATATCACTAATCACTAGAGAAATGCAAATCAAAACCACAATGAGATATCAACTCACAGCAGTCAGAATGGCTATAATAAAAACTAAGAAAATAACACATGCTGGCAAGATTGTGGAGAAAAGGGAACACTTACATACTGCGTGTGGTAATGTAAGTTAGTTCAGCCACTGTGGAAAGCAGTTTGGAGGGTCCTCAAAGAACTTAAAACCGAACTACCATTTGACCCCGCAATCCCACTACTGGGTATATACCCAAAAGAATATAATTTGTTCTACCACAAAGGCACATGCACATGTATTTTTGTCCCACCATTATTCACAACAGCAGAGACATGGAATCAACCCACATTCCATCAATGGAAGACAGGATTAAACAAAATGGTACATATTCAGCACAGAATACTACACAGCCATAAAAAAAATGAGATTATGTCCTTTGCAGCAAAATGGACAGAGCTAGATACTATGTTTATTACCTGGGTGATGAAATAATCTATACACAAAATCCCCATGACATGCAATGTACCTGTATAGCAAATCTGTACATGTACTCCTGAACCTAAGTGTTAAATAAAATGTGTTCTATTAAATGTTGTAAAAATAGCTCCATCTATCTTGAGTTACATACCTCAAGGCAAAGGTTGTTCTCTCACAGTGTATCTTGAATGTACTGTTGGGTGCAGGGTCTAGAACTAGACACCTTAAAAAATTGGGTGTGACTCAGCAGTCTAGAGGCATATTCCACTTGTACACATTGTAATAAATCTGGGAACATTATTAAAATACTGATTCCTGAATTCTACCACTGGAGATGTATTTTTTGTGTAATTGATCTGCAGTGGAACTCTGGCATCATTACTTTTGTGCTTTTTTTTTTTTTTAACTTCCCAGGCAATTCTAATGTACAGTCAGGATTGAGAGAAATACTAAATTAGATCATCTGACAGAAATCATATATAAGACTAATTTTACCTGTCCATAGTTATTTATAAAAAAAATCTTTAGACTCAGTTTATATGATTTCCATCTGTGTAACTGACGGTCTAAATTCTTGGGACAGAATATTCTTGCCAGTTTGCTTTTTCTATTTTAATTCATCTGAGTGGAATTCTTTAAAAAGAGATTTCATGCATGGAAGAATTAAGAGGACCCAAATTATAATATGAATAAATTATGTACTTCTTTTAAACAGTAGAAATATAATTGTTTGCCACTCTTGCTTTGTGCTAATGCCTTTCTTTTCTTTTTCATTTATTACTGTCATTATATTTGCACATTTTTGCCTTGGATAACACTATCAAGTGGAAATCACTTACTTTTTCTGTTCCCTAAGTACACAATCATAATCTGTAGAGGATTTAGTATTAAGATGCTAACCTGGGCATCATTTGCTGCATTTTCTTTTTAGCCTCCTATGCCCACACAGGCAGACTCGATGCCTCACAATACCTCATTTTATCTTAGCCAATTCTAGTCACAAGGGTCTTGACCTTAATGTTTATATCTTGTGTCTCGCCTCACTGGCCTTCTTGGTTTTAAGTAGCTGTACCTTCTGTAACTAGTCTAACCTTAGCACAGATTTTAATAATTCTTTAAAAGTATATTTCTATTCAACCAATTAACTACACAGCAGTTTCCAAATTACTCTCCAAGATGTCTTGCAATTGAGAGCTTTAATTATGAGAAAATAATCATGTATATTGCCTTTTCCATGTGTCATAACTTTCCGACAACAGTGAAGATGAGCATTACAAAGAAAGTGTCTCTTATGACTACTCTTTTTTGTCTCATACGTAGAAGGTTCACCTGGTTAGAACCTCTGATTCTGTTTTACTCCTCTGAAAATCTGATTCTGTGTTGAGCCAGTAAGCCAGCCCAACAGAAGCATTTGGCAAAGTGAAATAGAGCAAGTAATTCAAATACTTATTATCTGTCAAGCTTGGGTCCAAGAATTTTACACATATCATGCAATTTAATATTTAAAACCATCCTATAATGTAGATGCTATTATTATTATTATTATGTTTTACAGATAAATAAACTGAGATTGAGGAAAAATCTAAGACAAATTAGAAAGTGGTGTAGCTACAATGTAATCTGCATGCAATGTCCAGGTTCTCAATCAGCTCATGCTATTGTTGTTCCCTGAATTCATCCATCCATCCATCTGTCCATCCATCCATCCATCCGTCCATCCAACCATCCATCCATCCAGTCAGCCAGCCAACCAGCCAGCTAGCTAGCCAGCCATCCAGCTGTCCAGCCATCCAGCCATCCACAAAAAGATGCTCTGCATGGAAGTAATGCTATACATTCTACTAAAATGTTCTGTTTACCCCTTCCGAAAACTCTTCGTAGGCCCTTTCCAAATCTATTATTTATGCTTTTCCTGCTATCTTCCATGCAATAAGAGGCCAAACCTGCCAGATTATCTCAAAGATTATATTCTTGCTGGATAGTCTTAGATTTAGGCAAGAAAAAGTACTGGCCAAAGATAGGAAAAGGGAGGAAAGACTCGTCCATGTATTTCTTTTCTTCTCATCTCTCCTTTGGTGCTTTATCTTTGGAGTAATTGTTAATTCTTCCATAACTACTGCTTTTGCCTAGTGGCCCCGTCCTCTACAGTTCCAATGCTCAGCTGATGTCTGTTGATTCATGGATTTGTGTAGTTTAGACTAAACTGCATTATTTTAAAATTGGTAACATTTAAATTTTTTAAAATTAGGTGAACTTACAAAACATTTAGGAATCCTAGATTCTCTTGAAAACTAGCTTTGGCAATACAGAGTCTCACATTACCATATGGTGAAAAGTAACTGGTGCCATGTGGTTTGAGGCTGGGTTCTCTCCCTCTGCTCCACCTACTTTGCCACCTGCCTGATACCTGTAATTATGTGAGATTGCTGTCTGTCCTCTTGTCTGTTGGACACTACTTGAATTACATAGTCAGAGGAACCATTGTTCTTTTCTAACAATAGGAAGCAGAATGAGAGAATGTGGATGTTGGCATAGGAGAGTGTAGGCTAGAGACACAAAGTTCCCCAGTGATGGAGGAAAAAAGCCTTTCTTCCTTGTTTTTTAGTTGGTAGATTCAATTAATCCAGGTTCAAAATCAAACTACTAAGCAGATCAATGGAAAACATAAGGGTTTCAGAACTGTAATGGATTCAGCATGGTTTAGAGGATAATGTACCTCTAATTACTGGAGTACAGTGTTGGGTTTGGAGTGTGCAAACGTAGGACAAACCCATGAAGGCAGAGTGATATGTAAGAAACCATTTTTTTAAATGTTCTAAATTGTAAAAATAATAGCCTAAAATCAAAAGAATTAAAAATATTGCCCCTAAGGAATAAGGATAAGGATTTTTCTTTTTCTGGATACTGAAAATTTGCTAGATTGGGTATTTACAGCAATATTTCATAGCCCAACACTTAATAGATTTTTAATTACATTTATTTTCAGCTAGTTCTTAGGTTATGTAGCTTCAGGTTAATTTTTTATCAGCCTGTACCTCCTACTTTTTCTTGCTATGTGGATGGTAAAAAATACTATTCTTTATAAGGCTGTGGCATGGACTTCAATTTTGTAAAAAAAAATAGAAGGCAAAATCTGGAAGATGTTATTTTACAGAGATGATACCCCGATTACTTAAAACAAGCTTATTTATATTTTTGCATTAAATATTTTTTCAAAATCAATTTCAAGATTATTACTGATATGTTCAATTTAAATATTTTATGAAGAATAAAAGAAAATAGGAGGTAGGAAGAGAGCCTAAAAGTTGATTCACTTTTAGCTTTACTTTTATTTCTTTCCTTCCCAAAACTGTAGAATCAAGGGTATTTTAAATTCCCCAAATCATTGAAAATGCACATTTATTTTATTTTATTTTTGGGATGGGGGAGATTTTTCCTACTCTTTTAATTTTCCTAATTTTTATTAAAATAAGCATCAAATTGCAGACTGGTTACTGATTTGTTTTGATTAATGTATCTTCCTCTTTATAACTTCTCCCTGCTTTTAATTTCATGGCAAACATTAGCTAACGATACAACAAATGACTCCAGTCTAACATTTCAAATCTCAGAACTCATAGGCAATGGAAGGAAAGTTAATGCCATGCTGAGTAAGCCAGAGCAGGTTAAATAATTTGCCATAGGTATGATAAAGAAAAAACTTTTCTTTATTCTTAGCTGATTCTTAATCCCTTAGAGTAGAGAGAATATTTTCTGAATAGCACCAGGAAATGGAATGAGGTATAATGACTGGAGTCTCAGCAGAAGAATTGTGTGAAATAAACTATATGACCAGAGGCCTTGAAAATCAAAATGAGTATGACATGGCTGTCTGGTATCTGATCACTGGTGAATGTGTCTCTTCCTTCATTTGTCTTTAATTATTATTATTACTATTATCATTATCATCATTCATCTATTATTGTAATTTCTCAGTTGAAGGAAATTAATGTCAGAAATAGAATGCTTTACTTAATTTGTACCCAAGCCAGTGCTAGTCAATACTCATAGAATTCCCAGTGCCCTGTCAATGCACTTCAACCCTTCCTTGTTGAGTCTTTCTTAATTGACTCCACTGAAGCAAATCCAATTTCTGTTCTCAGTACTTGTACACATATGTGAAGAATGCTAAATTTAAACTATTTCTGCTCAATTTTGTGCTGTCAACTCTTGACACACCAGGCAGAATGCAATCACCTGAATTTGCTTTATATCTTATTTTAAGACCATTTAATTGGAATTATTTTGTGCCATTGTTTCAGGACAGTATTAAAGTGATATCCTAGAGGTGAAAAGCAAATACTTTATTCAACTCCATCATCCAATCTCTCTAAAACCACCTTCTTTGCTTTGTCTGCCTTATTTGATTTATATATGAGATATAAGTGTCAATAACTTGTTTTTGATGGGTGCAATACTGCCAGGAAAATGGATATTGTTGAACATTAAGCTATAAAGAGGGGTATGAAGTATAATTCAGATGGGCTTCATGACACTTGTCCCTCATATGACACACATTCTTTTCATTTCCAGTTTCAATGGAACAAGCAAAAAGAACGGTTTCCAATCTGTCCCACCTCATAAAAATAGACCTGTGTTTAATTCTTTAGGACCTAAAATTATCCTTTGGATATTGTCAACCAATCATCCAAGGAAAACGTTCCTAGCCAAAGTAATAGAAATTCTAGGTATCGAGATGACTAAAATATTACTGTTACCTTGCTTCTAATAATTGCACAAAATATTACAGAACCCCAAATGTGATGATAATAGTGAGATAGTGGGGTACTTCTATCTCCTTTTTATTAAACTGTGCCATTTTCTCAGTAGCATACTGCAGTTTGCAAATGTAATACTTTTTTAATAGAAAGAGATCTAATCACCGACTCTGATTTTTTAAAAATATACTGAAGGAATTGTGTTTGTCAAAGCCCAAAGCCTCATTTAGTTGTCACCAAAGATCTTACATAAAATATGCTACTTTTCTTCCTTATTATAGTTGATGATGGAGGATAGGGGTTCCAATTAAACTTCTATTCTGGTTTCTGTGATCAGCCAGTTGGATTATAAATGCTACATCTCTAAAGTGCAGAGCCTGATAGAATGTTGGCTGCCTGAATTTCACATGTCCAGTTGTTTTTGAGGAGAACCTATTGATTATGTCACATCAAGCTTGTTATGTATAAACTAGATTTCCTCATAGAAATCAGACTATGCTGTTAAATAGTTGGCATTGAGTCAAGAGTTATTTTTAGTTCCAATTTACTAGGAAGAAAAGAGTATGTAGTCAATTTCTTCAAAAGGAGTATTAAATAAATAGAAGAATGTAGAATTTCTCTGTCCTAGGCTTTTAAGCCTACATCATATCATGTCTCTTCTACAAATACTAGTTAATAAATGCATAATTTCAAATTTGGCAAACATAAAAAACCCTAATATAAAATACATTACTTTAAGCAAACTCAGAAAAGTTAATTATTTTGTATTTATATTAACACTTTTACTTTTTTCTCCTTCAGTACATGAGTGACTTCTGGGAAGCTATGTACTCTGGATAAGGGTCCGTAGTCTACGTAGGTGGCCCTATCTGAACAAAGATCTCTAATTGTAGTGGAGTTATTGGACTGAAAACCAATCCTTAGCAACTTTAGGAAGATTGTCAATTAATGACTAATGTCAATTAAGCTGTGATTGTTGATTTTTTAAAAATATTATACTTTAATTAGAAGAAATTAATTGAATTACATTTTTCTCTTTTTAAGCTCTTCAACCATCAACAAAAGAAACAGGGAACCTAGATTAACATTTATGTAAACTTTGTTCTTGCATAACCATACTAGCTGCTTAGAACAGAAAGATACTAGCATAGGATATTTTGTAGTAAGTATCTGGGTTGCTTCACTCTGTCAAAAGATTAAAAAAAAAAAAAAAAAAACCACACAGGCTATTGAAAATAATGAATTGTAACAACTAGGAGGTGAATTTTCCCTAAAGGAAGATAAGGTAAAGTAGGGGACAAAGTGTATTGGGAAAGCAGATACTCTGAAAACAAGAGCATCATTTGTAAAACTCCTTCCTGCTTCAGTGAAACTTTGCTCTTAATAACTTTCCATGGTGATCTCCCCTTCAACCACTAAATTGTTTCTCTTCCAATGGCAGCTTTACTGATGTAAAGGTCTAAACATGTATAGTTTATTTAATCTATATCCCCAGAGACTCCTTGAGCAAATGGATAACACCACAGTGAGAAATCTATAGTTTCTCCATTTGTCTTAGAGTTCAGTAATCTCTTCATTTAAATAGATTGCTTTAGATGGATTTATCTTAATATTTGTTAATTTCGGTAATGTTTTTTCTTTTTTTACTGACTACCTTTTGTTTACCTACCTTTTGTTTTTTTTTTTTTTTCACCATCACCTATAGGACAGTAAAAAATTAGTAATATATAATAATGTTATTTAATACTAGAAATAAGAGCTTTGAGATTGAAAATGACATTCTCATTAATGGTGAGATGTTGTTTGTAGATTTCTATCTCTCTGGCAGTTTTGTAATTTTGAATTGCATTCCTTTGGGTTCCCTCACCATATATGCCATCTGCATGGTTTAAAATTTAGCCGATATATTTATGTTTATAAGCTTCACATTTTTTTGGCAAGTCTAGCAGTAGATTGTCTTAGTCCCCAAGGCACATTTAAAATTGAAAATGGAACTTTTCTCCAAATATTTTTGTACTTACATAGGAAATCCAGAATGGTTGCATAAGGATTCCTTAAATTCTAGCTTGAATTTGCTGTCACCCTCAGAGAAATACCTTAGATAACTGGTTCCTGACCTAATTGTGCTTTTTAGCACTCAAAGCATGATTGTGTATTTAAAAGTGAAAATACTTCACTGTTGGATTTCTCATGTTGAAAGGGCAACTAGATAACCATCCTTTACAATTCGAGGATTTGAACAGTCGCTATTAGATTGAAAAAGTACTATATATTATACAAAAACAAGTGTAGATATTGTATATAAATAGCTACAAGACCTTTAATATCAGTAATTATGGCAACATTGGAAGAGTTTGCTGTCAATAACATTTATATACTAAATACATTAGCAGATTTTCTGAAACTTTGACATGGGTTTCCTATGAGTGCTGAGACTCAAAGGCCAGATTAGATTTTACAAAGTTATGGATCTCTCTTTCATTGCCCAATTAACTATTTTGTGAACAGCAACATTTATTATCTATAAGTAGATATTTTAAAGATCAAAGAGAGAGAGAAACAGAGAAAACTCTATTTTCTTTCTCTTTGTTTTCTCTTACTTTTTTCAGCAACCACTTTTCAAAAAGTAGAAAGATGAGAGCAAGATTAAGAGGAGAAGGAGGAGGAGAAGAAAGAAAGAAGCATGTTTATTTTCTGCAATCTATAAAAGCACACAATTCATCCAGAAATTGCAGAATTGCATAGGATTAGATAGACTTCATTTTGAAAGTCTTCATTATAGGCGTGTTTTATTCAGCGTTTGGGTCTAATTATTAAAAGGAACTTTATTTCCACACTGCCTTCTTCAAGAGAGTATTTCAGAATTCAACTAAGGGGTGGGGCAAAGGGAAGCGAACACATGTTTTTATGAGCTTTCTAAATCATCTGCTAGATATAAAGTGATCCATTTGCACTTAATGTGAAATACTGGCCTTAATTCACAATTGGGTTGAGGAGAGAGAAGGAAAGCACAATGAGGTAGTCACTTATTATTTATCATGCTATCAAGCCCTGTAATTAAATGAAATTATGGAGACTGAAGATAGAGAAATTATACACTTTTGGTAAATAAGTACGATGTGACACAGAGGGGAAAAACTGGTTTTTCTGAGTTAGAACATGTGTCCAAAATGTTGAGTTTTGTGTACTAGATGTAATAATTATTTAAGAATTGAAAGAAAACTCATTTATTTTGTACAAAGCTAGTGGTTGAATACACATCAGAGTATCATGATGATTTCTGGGTGAAATCCTCCTGTTACAGAAAAATATCGAACAAATTAGATAACCTTTTACTTTTAGATGGCTTTGACTGTTACAAAGCTCTGTTTTTAATTTCTTTGAGACAGAGTCTCACTCTGTCACCCAGGCCGAAGTACAGCGGCACAGTCACGGCTCACTGCAGCCTCAGCCTCCTGGGCTCAAGTGATTGAGTAGGTGGAACCACAGGCATGTGGTGCTACGCCTGGTTAATTTTTAAATTTTTTGTGTATAGAGTTGGAGTCTTACTATCTTGCATAGACTGGTCTCAAACTCTTGGACTCAAGTGATCCTTCTCCCTTGCCCAGCGCGAAGCTCATTTTTAATGGTGAGATAAACTTTTACCTTTCTATAATTACATGAGAGTACTCTTAAGTTGTTCCTGAGGATCTAGGATGCAGGTGCCACTGGGGATAATTTGTAATATGTCACTTTGCTAAAAAGGTGGAAATACATTTGTGTCTTATGCTAATATATAGGCTGCTTCAGGGTTCTACTTTCAGGTGTTTTTGAGACTGTTGATATTAAGCGTCATGGCTATTTAGTTGCTGTAAAACTACGAACACCATTTAACTGATTTGTGATATAGGTAAACACATATTTGAGGAAAAGTTAAGATCTTTTGTATTTTAATGAAATAAAATAACCTTTGTCTGAAGATTCAGTTGTCATACTAATGTATGCAAATAAAATCAGAGTTTTAGTAGCCACTGTGCCTCTAAAGGTTATATTCTTTTAATTAGAATCAAGCAATTAATTCTAAAAATGTCTCTATATTTTTCTGGAAGCATTGCCCTTCTTTACCCAAGGCTCTATATATCTTCCCATTTTATGTTTTAACATGCAAAATAATTAAAACGTATGCTTTGCTTCTTACTGGAATTAATTGCCCCTCTTTTAGCATAGGTGGATTTAATGTAGCTCTTTGGAATCGTGTGGCTTTCTAATCTGTATGCACTTGTTGATAGGTCATGTTAGAAGACACTGAGTTTTTGTTATCATGTTGACACCTTAAATCCCACACTGCTGTTTTACATAAGTGAAATTAGCAATAGCCAATGTCCCTTCTAGCATAAACTTGTATTTTTGAAATAGTTAATAAAGATAATAAAACTTTCAAAATTTACCCAAAATTTTAGTTCTCCTGTGTTAATAAGTAGAATTAAGCTAAAATTCAATTTCAAATCAACACAACACTGAATGCCTTCTGATTGTATGTTTTTTTGTTTGTTTGTTTCTTATTTAATTGAAAATACTCAAAGTGTGGGGTTTAAAATGACTGCTTTAACATGCTGGGTTACTTAATGCTATTACTTCACTCCTTCCTTTTGTCTTTCATGCTCGAAACACTATTATAAACATTACTCATAAGTGATTTTAATCACTGTTTTAGTCCTTCAGTTTTATATTCAGTCAATAAACACTTATTGAGTACCTACGGCATGTTAAGCACTAGATGAATACTCCCCTAAGAAGCTATCAACTCACTCTCCTGTAGCACCTTTGAAATAGGAGCCAGGTTTCAGCTTTTGTCAAAGCCACTGCTTGCAACAAGTTAAGATTTGCTTTAGTGTAGTGCTTCTCAAATTTTAATGTGCTCAGGAATCATCAGGGGATTTAATTAATATCAGATTTATATTCAGTAGGTCTGCGGTGGGACCTGAGATTTTGCATTTCTCATAAGCTCTGGGTTGATGCAGATGCTGTTGGCCTGGGGACCACACTTTGAGGAGCAGGGCTTTAAAGATGTGATTTCTTTGAATAGGTTTGTATGTCCACCCATACAATGGAAGCATTTGCTTTTGCAAATAAAGATGAATTTTTATAGAACCTACACACATTAGTTTTGTAATTATCGATTTGTCTTCTTTGCTTTTATGGTATTTATCACATTATAATATCATTAATTGCATGCATCTCCTTTGCTATATTTAACTTTCTTGAAAACTGGCACTAAATTCTATTTACTTTTTGTTTCTATCACCTATCATAGTGTTTACTGCTCAATAAATCATTGATGTATATATGCAGAAATTGTTAACACTGTTGATTCTTACACTTAGTTCCCTTTTCCTACCTCCTAAGGGTTAGAAAGAGGCTTTTGCTGACATGTTGCTTTTGGGTTCATTTTTCTACTTTGGTCTAAATTCAGCTCACCTTTCCAAGGAGTGAAATGTTCAAAGTTGAGCAAAACCAGTGTCAGTTTTAATGCGAAGTAAAGAGATTGGCAGGATTTTGAAAAAGGGGCAAAGGGAAACAGAAAGTCTTATGTCCCAGGAAAGATAATCTTTGAAGTGGAGGAGTTGTTAAAATTTCCAAGTGTCTGGAGGGAAGTGACCAAAATCAGAGACCGAAGTGAGTGGAAGTTGGGCCAAGTGTGGTGTGTACTAGATGTATTAGAGAGCAGTGTCCAGGGTCTTCTTGAAAAATAGGACAATGGAGAGACCATAAACAGTACTGAATGAGGTGACCTCTGCCTTATTTTCCAGTCCCTGAATTATGGTGTTGCCAGTGATACGGTGGTCAGCATGGTGGGAGCTATAAAAACCATGGAGATGGGGATATAGGTTTCTACATGATCCCTGAATTTTCAGAGCTCCAGACACATCCTCTCACCACGCCACCGATGGCCCTCTTAACTTTCTTATTAGAATTTATAACAGTAGTCCAGGAGTAATTTCAGCTTCTTAGTAAGAATGGTGGTAATAGTGAGAAATGTTTCTGCACTATTTCAGTGACTAGATAGAATTATTGTAATGTGGTAAGATGTGTGTGTGTATATGTGTGTAAATATTTAGGAGCCAGAAATAAATGTATTGTTTGTAAGGCACAGAATGAATTAAGTTAAGAAAAATATCAACTTGTCAGAATTATGGTTTTGCTCTTATAGTCGTTTTTCTCTTGAAAATGTCATAACAATGTTAGTAATTATACGTAGATCTTATTAGGTACAAGTGTTTTTTTCTTATGGCTTTACATATATTAACACATTTTATCCCTTTGACAGAAATACTATTATCACCATTTTATAGATAAGGTAACAAAGGCATAGCTTGTTTGAGTAATTTCCTTAAGGTACCATAACATTAAGTGGTGGAGCTGGGTTTTAAAACCAGGCAGCTTTGGTTCTAGGGTCCGTGCTTTTAATTACTACACACCACTACCTACCGCATTAATGATTGTTTCTCATAAACTTCCAGAGGGAGAAATGTACAACTAAAGTTGACTTATATAAATAGAATTGAGAAGATAATAAAATTCTCATTGTAGCTGTGTTAACAAATAGGAGCTGAAAAGTTCAGGCTCACAGGATTAGGATTTATACCTCTAGAAGACATTCCAAGTGGTAATACATTCTATTTTTGTGTGTATGCCTAACGGTATATCCTATATGTCAATTGAAAACCAGTTGCTAAGAAAAGCCACGTAAATGTATATCTATATTTATATAGGACATTCCATGATGATTCTCTTAATATTCTTAAAGACAATATGAAAAAATGAGTAGCCTGTCTTGTCCATAACTAATTGAACAGATAGCTGAAGAGTATTTAGTAATAGATTGATGTAAACTCTATGAAGATCTCTAAAATTTGGACCCTCCACTTGGCTTTCTTTTGTTCAGCAGTTCGATCCATGGTTAGAATGGTGAAAGAAGAAATGCTTAGCACTTTGCAGGTAATGCAAAGCTGGAAAGGGTGGCTAATAGTTTAGATGATAGCTACTTGCCTTAAAAAAAAAATCTTTGTAGATTGGAACTACAGGCTGAAACTAATAAAATGAAATTTTACTGGGCTATTGTAAATTCTTGTTTATTGCACATTTACAGGATAGGCAAATTTATGGCAAAATTCCTGTGGTTTTATTTGACTCCCTGCTCAATATGAGTCAATGTGGTGTTAACAGATGCTTAAAAAAGTTAATGCATTCTTAAACTGCATTAATAGAGGCAGAGAGTCAAGTTCAAGGATGGTAATAGTTTCACTATAATCTGAACTGCTCAGACCGTGTCTTGAATATTATGTTCAGTTCTGTAGGCTACATTTTAAGAATTGCTGAAAAGGTGGATTGCACCTGGAGGGTGACTGGAATGTTGAAAAGATTGGAAACCATGGTGTTTAAGAAATTGGGCACATCTAACCTGGAGAATAAAATAATAAGATCTTATAAAAGTTCACATTTTAAAATGCTTTCTCTTTCTTGAAGAGAGGTAATAAGGTATAATTCTAGAGAAGTAGATCCAATAGGTTAGATGTTAAAGTATTAGATATATTTTAAGTTATGGACTGAGAAAAGATAGAAAAAGACTATTTGAAAAGGTACATGGGGTAATGCAGAGTAAGTGACCATTTCTACTTTTTGTTACAATATAGTTTATTTTAAATAGTAGTTTGTATGAAGAACATAATAATGCTCAACTTAAGGCTGCCAGACAATTTGGAAGCATTGACAAAAAATAAAAGTTATCTTCCACCTTACAATCCCTGGTCTATCAATCACCAAATTGCTGACATAAGCACTGTTAACATCTTTTATGCATTTTCCTAGAAATTGTCTGTGAATATATAAGATGGCAAAGACACATGGACAAACAAATGTATATACATATGTAAGTGTGCAAGTCATTTTTAACACTAAAGGGATACTGTACATGGTTTTCTGGTGCCTGCATTTTGAACATACCTTTTCATATCAATGAAATGAAATCAGTCTTACTTGTAACTTGTTTAGGATTTCTCCACTACCTAGAAACATATTAATATACATTTAAGTGTTTTTATTTTACATCAGTTATTATAAGCTTGACTATAATAATCTCTCTTGTATGTCTATCATTTGTTTACTTAGGCCTAATTGCCAGAAGTGAAGCTTCTAGGTATAAATGTTTTAAGAATCTTGATGATATCTTTTAATTAATATCAAAAAAGATTATAGATTGATACTTTTCTCAATGATGTATTAATAATTCCAACACCTCTACTTGATCAACACTGAGTTTTATCAATACTTTCAGTGATTTCCAATCTGATGGGTAAAATAAAATTTTCTGTTTTGATTTCTATAAATGGCAAATTTAAACCTAATTTTGTGTATTTAGTATTTGTGTTTGTTCTTTCATGAATTCCTGTTCATGTTTTTTGTTTATATTTTAATAGATTGTCCTGTGTTCCAAAACTTTCAGTGTATTTTTTTCATTAAGAATTCTAAATTTTTTCTAAGTGATACATAATTTTTCTCTTCTAATATTTGACTTTTAATTCATATACAGTTGTTGTACTAATGGTCCCCACTATCTATTTTGTATTGATTTTGATTACCAGCAAAATGAGAAGAAAAGACAAAAATAATATTTAATTAAGGAAACCAACTGATTAAGAAAGTACAAAGTTCTTTCTCATTTGTCAATAATATCCACTTTTTTGGGTGTCAAAATATATTTAAAAAGGAAACATTACATCTCATAAAAATAATTTCAATTTTAAATAAATTGAAATAAAAAGGAAACAACAAAATTCCTTGAAAATTATTCTAGTTACAAAGAAGAGCTTCACTGCCCAGTGCGGTGACTCACGCCTGTAATTCTAGCACTTTGGGAGGCTGAGTCGGGCGGATCACGAAGTCAGCAGTTTGAGACCAGCCTGACCAACATAGTGAAACCCCATCTTTCCTAGAAATACAAAAATTAGCTGGCTGTGGTGGTGCATGCCTGTAATCCCAGGTACTCGGGGGGCTGAGGCAGGAGAATTGCTTGAACCCAGGAAGCAGAGGTTGCAGTGAGCCAAGATCGTGCCACTGCACTCCAGCCTGGGTGGCAGAGGGAGACTTCGTCTAAAAATAAAAACCAAAAACCAAAACACAAACAAATGAAGAGCCTTATTAAAAGACATCTGTAAGTTGTTCTGAAACGTAAAACAATTACCACTACCATGTTCATTAAACATTATTTTGAGATTTAATTTAAAATCATAGCTTTGACCAGGTATCAAATAAAAACCCAAAGTATGTGAGTTGATTTTTTTTTTTCTTCCCAACTTTTATTTTAGGTTCGGGGGTATATCGGCAAGTTTCTAACATGGGTAAATTGCATGTCGCTATCGTTTGATGTACAGATTATTTCATCATTAAGGTAGTGAGCTAATTTCCATTCCCACTAGCAGTGTATAAGTGTTCCTGTTTCTCTGCAACCTCACTGGCATCTGTTATTTTTTGACTTTTTAATAATAGCCATTCTGACTGATGTGAGATGGTCTCATTGTGGTTTTGATTTCATTTCTCTAATGATTAGTGATATGGAGCATTTTTTTCATATGCTTGTTGGACACATTTATGCCTTTTTTGAGAAGACACATGGGCATGTGTCCATTGCCCATTTTTCAGTGAGGCTGTTTGTTTTGCTTGTTAATTTGTTTAAATTCCTTACAGATTCTGGACATTAGACCTTTATTGGATGCATAGTTCACAAAAATTTTCTCCCATTCTGTAAGTTGTCTGTTTACTCTGTTGATAGTTTCCTTTAGTGTGCAGAAGTTCTTTAGTTTAATAAGGTCCCACTTGTCAATTTTTGCTTTGTTGCATTTTGAGGACTTAGTCATAAATTATTTCCCAAGGCTAGTGTTCAAAATGGTGTTTCCTATTTTATTGTATGGTTTTTGGTATCTCAATTTTATTCAGTTCAACTCTAGTTTTGGTTGTTTCTTTTGCTAGATTTGGAGTTAATTTACTCTTGTTTTTATGAACACCTATATGCATACAAACTAGAAAACATAGAAGAAATGAGTTTTCTTCTGGAAAGATACTATGTCCTAAGATTGAAATCAGGAAGGGAAAGAAACCCTGAAGAGACCAGTAACAAGTTCCAAAATTAAATCAGTAATTAAAAGCCTACCACCAAAAAAAAAGCTCACAGTCCTCGAACACTCTTAAAATTTGAGGTCTTACATGTAAATCTTTAATCACTGTTGAGTTAATTTTTGTACATGGTTAAAAATAGGGGTCCAGTTTCGTTCTTCTGCACATGACTAGCCAGCTCTCTCAGTACCATTTATTGAATAGGGAGTCTTTTTCCCATTGCTTATTTTTGTCAACTTTGTTGACGATAAGATGGCAGTAGGTGTTTGGCTTTATTTTGGTAACACGATGTCTCCCTCTTTGTTCTTTTTACTTAGGATTGCCTTGGGTATTCAGGCAGTTTTTGTTCTACATGAATTTTAGAATTGTTTTTTCTAATTCTGTGAAAAAATGTTATGGATAATTTTATAGACATTGCATTGAATCTGTAAATTGCTTTGGGCAGTATGGTCATTTAAAAAATATTGATTTCTTTCTATCCATGAGCATGGAATATTTTCCCATTTCTTTATGTTGCCTTTTATTTCTTTCAGCAGTGTTTTATAATTCTCATTGTAGAGATTTTTCACCTCCATAGTTAGCTATATTCCCAGGTATTTTATTCTTTTTGTGGCTATTGTGAATAGGATTGCACCCTTGATTTGCTCTCAGTTTGGACATTATTGGTGTATAGAAATGCTACTGATTTTTATACATCAATTCATATACTGAAATTTTGCTGAAGATGTTTATCAGATCTAGGAGACTTTGGGGAGACTATAGGGTTTCCTAGGTATAAAATTATATCATCTGTGAAGAGAGAGAGTTTGACTTTCAGTCTTTATTTGAATGCCTTTTACTTCTTTCTCCTGCCTGATTGCTCTAGCTAGGACTTCCAGAACTAGGCTAAATGGGAGTGGTAAGAGTGGGCATCCTTATCTTGTTTTAGTTCTCTAGGGGAATGCTTCAAGCTTTTGCCCAATCTAGATGATGTTGGCTGTGGGTTTATCATAGGCACCTCTTATTATTTAGAGGTGTATATCACTTCAATACCTGGTTTGTTGGAAGTTTTTAACATGAAGGTTGTTGAATTTTATTGAAAGCCTTTTCCACATCTATTGAGATAATCATGTGGTTTTTGTTTTTAGTTCTGCTTATGTGAGGAATCACATTTATTGATTTGTGTATGTTAACCAACCTTACACCCCAGGAATAAAGACTACTTTATCATGGTGAATTCGCTTTTTCATGTACTGCTGGATTTGGTTTGGTAGTATTTTGTTGAAGATTTTTGCATGTATATTCATCAGGAATATTGGCCTAAAGTTTTCTTTTTTACTATTTCTCCGCTAGATTTGGGTATTAGAATGATGCTGTTCTCATAGAATGAGCTAGGCAGGAGTCCTTCCTCCTTGATTTACTGAACTATTTTCAGCAGGATTAGTACCAGCTCTTCTTTGTTGAATTTGGCTATGAATCTGTCTGGTCCAGAGCTTTTTTGGTGATAGGCTTTTAACTACTGATTTAATGTTGGAACTTGTTATTGGTCTCTTCAGAGTTTCTCTTTCTTCCTGGTTCAGTCTTAGGACATAGTATGTTTCCAGAAGAAAACCCATTTCTTTTATGTTTTCTAGTTTGTGTGCATATAGGTGTTCATAAAAACAGGAGTAAACCAACTCTAAATTTAGCAAAAGAAAAGAAACGACCAAAACTAGAGTTGAACTGAGTAAAATTGAGATACCAAAAACCATACAATTAAAAATCAATGAAACCAAAAGTCTGTTCTTTAAAAGAATAAATAAGATTGATAGACCACTAGCTGGACTAACAAAGAATAAAAGAGAAGACCCAAATAAACATAATCAAAAATGACAAAGGAGATATTACTACCGATGCCACAGTTGATTTTTATTTTTGTTTAAAATGTATGCTAGTGATTTTTCATTAATGGGGTGTGTGTGGTGTGTGTGTGTGTGTGTGTGTGTGTGGTTTAGCTTAAGTATGTAAATTTCCATTTTTTTGACCAGTTTTTTATGTACCTTTCCGTTAATACTTGCTGGGTTTTAGAACATTAAGGCACACTGTAAGTGTCAGTCTTTGTGTGCTGCCTGCTAGCTAATTTATGTACCTGACATTTCTGGTGGATTGTGGCCAAAGAATGAGTAAACTGCAAACATTCCATTAAACTGTTAAGGAATAGAATGGTGCCAATGGGAGCAGTCTATTTTCCTTTATACTTGTATGCTAATAAAAAGATATATCAAGGACCTCAATAATTAACATTACTTTGTGACTTTTTTAAAAAATCAATTTTTATTAAAGTTGAATTCTCATTATTTGTCAGCTTATGTATTAGTAGTTGAATAACCAGTATGATAATAATATACTATCATTAAAAAGTACATGAAATGTAAACATATGAAGTACAGTGAGAATTTAATCTCTCCTTTCACCGAGTTTAGGACAAAAGGAAATGTCTCTCAAATATCAGGCTATAAACATTACATAGAAAAGTCTGGCAAATACCGAAATTGAATTCTGGGTGTAGTTTTGGGAGTTTGGATACAGACTGTTAAAACTTTCATAGAGAAATATAAAGAATAAAACCAAACATTACTTTTGCTGCAAGTGTTTATTCAGAAACTAAAATTTGGACATTACCAATTGCTCATTTTCTCTTTTTGTGAGCTCCAGTTATGGATCTAGTCCCAAAGACTAACTTGCCTAACTTTTCTGCCTAACTTTTTACTGCCTAACTTTTCAGATAGTGCACAACTACTTTCTACCTTCACTAACAATAATTAAATAAAAATTTAAAATGCAAGGAAGCAACATTCTTCAGTTATCAGCTTGGAAATTTTCAAAACATCTCATGACACCAGATTCTGGTAGGTTATAGGGAAGCTAGAACTTTGTACAAATTAATACAGCTATAAATTGATACAACCATTTTGAAAAGCCATCTAGAAAAATTATCAAAATTCAAAATATGTATATCCCTGCAACAACAATAAGAAGAATTTATTTTATAAAAACCACTTTATATAGCCATGCAATGATAGATGTGTAAGAATATTTAGCACAGTATTGCTAGAAATAGTAGGGTTTTTATTTCAAATAATGGGTATTAAAAATATTAACAAAAGTGACTTATATGGGTCATTTTCAGTTTTTTCTTTATATTTTCTATACTGTCTAGAGGTTTTATAATGAGTATATGTAACTTTAACTTAAAGACATAATAATAATATTTGATTTAACAATAAAAAAGCAAAGTATTATATAGAAAGCATGTTACTTAATTTATAATAAAAAATAATATAGAAAACCATAACGTAGGAATTAAAGTGGTTTTGTATACAGAAATTGAGTCTTTTTAAGCTAAAGTTCTATATCTTTGGCTCCTGAGCAGCTAATACTATTTTATAAAATGACAATTTTTTAGCAGGCAAGATTCTTGGACTGCCACTACTTGGAATAAAGAGAATGGGGCACTTAGCAGGAAATGTGACAGAAACAATGCCTGTATATGTTGTCCTAGAATTTACATAACCAAGACATCTCCCAGGCTAATTTGGAACCTGATAAATAACTCAAAGAACAAAGTTGGAGGCATCACGCTACCTGACTTCAAATTATACTACAAGGCTACAGTAACCAAAGCAGCATGGTACTGGTACCAAAACAGAGATATAGACCAATGGAACAGAACAGAGCCCTCAGAAATAATACCACACATCTACAGCCATCTGATCTTTGACAAACCTGACAAAAACAAGAAATGGGGAAAGGATTCCTTATTTAATAAATGGTGCTGGGAAAATTGGCTAGCCATAAGTGGAAAGCTGAAACTGGATCCTTTCCTTACTCCTTATACAAAAATTAATTCAAGATGGATTAGAGACTTAAATGTCAGACCTAAACCCATAAAAACCTTAGAAGAAAACCTAGGTAATACCATTCAGGACATAGGCATGGGCAAGGACTTCATGTTTAAAACACCAAAAGCAATGGCAACAAAAGCCAAAATTGACAAATGGGATCTAATTAAACTAAAGAGCTTCTGCACAGCAAAAGAAACTACCATCAGAGTGAACAGGCAACCTACAGAATGGGAGAAAACTTTTGCAATCTACCAATTTGACAAAGGGCTAATATCCAGAACCTATAAAGAACTCAATCAAATTTACAAGAAAAAAACAAACAACCCCATCAAAAAGTGGACAAAGGATATGAACAGACACTTCTCAAAAGAACACATTCATACAGCTAGCAGACACATGAAAAAATGTTCGTCATCACTCGCCATCAGAGAAATGCAAATCAAAACCATAGTGAGATACCATCTCACACGAGGTAGAATGGCAATCATTAAAAAATCAGGAAACAACAGGTGCTGGAGAGGATGTGGAGTAATAGGAACACTTTTACACTGTTGGTGGGACTGTAAACTAGTTCAACCATTGTGGAAAACAGTGTGGTGATTCCTCAAGGATCTAGAACTAGAAATACCATTTGACCCAGTCATCCCATTACTGGGGATATACCCAGAGGATTATAAGTCATGCTGCTGTAAAGACACATGCACACGTATGTTTATTGAGGCACTATTCACAGTAGCAAAGACTTGGCATCAACCTAAATGTCCATCAGTGACAGACTGGATTAAGAAAATGTGGCATATATATACCATGGAATACTATGCAGCCATAAAAAAGGATGAGTTCGTGTCCTTTGTAGGGACATGAATGCAGCTGGAAACCATCATTCTCAGCAAACTATCACAAGAACGGAAAACCAAGTACCGCATGTTCTTACTCATAGGTGGGAATTGAACAATGAGATCACTTGGACACAGGAAGGGGAGCATCACACACCAGGTCCTATTGTGGGGAGGGGGTAGAGGAGAGGGATAGCATTAGGAGATATACCTAATGTAAATGACGAGTTAATGGGTGCAGCACACCAACGTGGCACATGTATACATATGTAACAAACTTGCATGTTGTGCACATGTATCCTAGAACTTAAAGTATAATTTAAAAAAAAAAAAAAAAAAGGAAAGAAAGAAGCAGTTGCTGAAGTTACAGAAGAAGTTACTGAAACAAGGTTGACTGAAGAAATAATGGGATAGACCAACACAGAGATGGTCCAGGATGCAAGTGGAAGAGGAGCCTCTCCCCAGTTCTGAAGCACTGTTTGATATTAGAATCTCACACTATTACAATTAGTGATAGCGTTCACATTGGATATAATATTTATTTATTTATAGACAGGGTCTCACTGTGTTGCTGTGTTGGAGAGGCTGGAATGCAGTGGTGGGATTATAGCTCACTATAAATTTAAACTCCTGGGCCCCAGTGATCCTCCTGCCTCAGCCTCCTGTGTAGATAGCCAGAACTATTATAGGTGCACACTACCACACCAAGTTAATTTTTGCTAGAGATGTGATCTTGCCATGTTGCACAGGCTGGTCTTGATCCCCAGGCCTCAAGTGATTCTCTCACCTTGGCCTCCCAAAACTCTAGGAATATAGGCATGAGCCACCATTCCTGCATTGGATAGAATCCATAAAATATCAGTCTTAGTTTTAAGGCATTCACTAATTTTTACTTTGCTGAGTTGATAGTATTGAATATAATTGTAGGAACTTACTAGGAAAAACAATCATATATTATTCTAATTTAGAAAGTTACATGTTTGTTGAATATAAACCGATTTAGGATATTCTTAAATCAATTAGGGAATTATTGGGCTAACATCGCAGCTTTGTTGTTTAATTTATATTGGGTTGAATTTTCTAGTATTTCCAGAAGTGGTTCCCCCCAGCCCCAAATAAAAATGTCAAAAAATCTTACCTTTTTTTCTTAAACATTGATATTATTTAATCAAAAATACTAACATTCCTCAAATAGATACAGATATGGACTATATGTAGATATATGTACAGATACAGAAATAGATGTTAATATAGATTTGGATGTAGATATAGATATATGTGTGTGTACATGTTTGTGTATACAGTCAATCCTCATTATTTGAGATTCCCTCTACTAGCTAAAATGTATTTGTAATCCCTGAATCCATACTCGTGTGTTTCTGTGTTCATGTGTGCACGTTTTGTGCAGAGCAGTAAAGTACTTGAGTCACCCAAAGCACACTTTCCCAGTGGAGGTAGGACCCTCAGCCTTCTTGTCCCAGCTTTCATACTGTAAACAAGTGTCCTTTTCATGGTGAGTCTATTTAGTGCAGCATTTTTCACATTTTTGTGCTTTTTGTTGGTGATTTCATTGTTTAAAATGTCACTCAATTACAGTGCTGAAGAGCTCTCCATTTTTCCTAAGTGCAAGAAGGCTGTGAATTGCTTTATGGGAAAAAAAAAATACAAGTATTAGGTATGTTTTGTTTAGGCATAAGGTATAGTGCCATTAGCTTGAAAAAGACTCTATGACCAAACTTTAGTCAGCTGAATATGTGCCTTCTTTCTGATTAGACCTCAATATTGGCCCCATCTCATCTTTGGCCTGCCCAGTCCAGTCTTAGCAAATAATTCTGCTAAGTCAGTTTAGGGAGAATTTCTGCACCCTTGATATCTATCTGATCAGGTTCCTGTCTCCCACCTGTAATGAGTAAGTCCTTGGCCTATCTTTAATCTTTAATTTAATCTTTAATCTAGAATCTTATTAGGCCAATTTAGCAAAAATCCCCCTACTCTCTTAGTTTCCTCTTAGCAATTTTTCATTCACTGACCCTCTTCCACTCCTCCTTGCCGATAAATCACCACTTGTCCTTGCTATATTTGGCACTGAGCCTTATCTCTCTTCCCTATTGCAATGCCCGTTCTGTGATATCTTAAATAAAGTCTTCCTTACCATTTTAACAAGTTTCAGAATAGTATTTTTTTAACATAGCTATGAGTTCAATGTTAATGTTTTAATAATATATATTAAATATAATGTATTTAAACAGAAACACATAAAAGAAGGTTGTGTATTAATCAGTTGACAAAAATGTTTTGACCAGAGGTAAGCAGGAACTTAACCCTGTATTTCCCACCGAAGCAATGATGCAGTATTCAATGGTTGTTAATTCAGAGGGCATGGTGACTTTATAGAACAGAACTGCTGCAAATAACAAGAATCTACCATACATATTACATATGCCATACGTATACACGAGATCAAAATGAATACTTTGTTTTTTTTTTACGGCTGTCGCATGTCTTTTTAAAGCTATTTAGAGAAAGGGGGGGATAATTTTGAAAAGTTAAAATAAAAACCTCTTTTTGTCAATGTCTGTCTCTGTCCAATAACTTGCACCAAAATATTGGAAATATTTTTCTATCTCAATCTGAGGCAAAAGGGAGACAGAGAGAGCAAGAGAGAGCTAGAAAGAGAAAGAGATTAAACACTTGACAAGTTGAGGACAGCGTCTCATGTGCCTATGACATAAACCATCTCTGTGGTTTGCCTTGCAGAACACAGGAAGAAAATATGACAAATGTAAAGTAAGTAGAACACCCCTGAAAAGCAAAGGGAAGCTTGAGGGAGGGAGGCGACAAGGAATGGGCCCTCTGAAGCAACGAAGATCTGTCTTCCAGTGATACTTAAAACAGCTGAACTATTCTTCTGTTTTACATTCTGCTTTGACAGCAATCCTGCTCTGCAGAGAAAGAGGAGAGAGAGAGATCGTTTCTTGATGCTGAATAGAGCAGAACAGTAGTTAAAATGATACATTTATTGGAGGGGCAGATTTTTGAGGAGTCATGAAAAAAAAGTAAGCCACATTTTTGCATTTGGTTTTCATTTACATCTATTTTGCTGCTTTAAGTAAATTGAGTGATTTGTTTTGATGGAGAAAGTATTTTAAAAAGACTTTCTTCAGACTCATAGTAAATAATTGTGACTTCCAACTTTCAATCCTAAATCTTATAAAATGTAGCTCCACCAAGTTCATTTAACATCATACCAACGCATAAAAATAAAGCTTGTAAAAATATGATAGAGGGATTGGCTCTGAGTTAGCAGTTGCTAATTAAACATATTTCCCCTTCCTGGTTCTGGTGATCCAACAGACCAAATGTGGTAAACAAACTTTGTTCTACAGCTTTGAAGTCTTCTCTCTAGTTTCCCCCAACTTAGAAAAATTATACTATTTATAAAAGTGCATAAATTGTAATTTAAGTTAAAAAAAAGCCTTGAAATTTTTATCAAAAGCATTCAAATTACTCTCTCCCCAGGTCAGCTAATGAGTTGTCAGGAGCTGGCCCCTTACTGTAGTGCACCTCCTGCAGACTAAGACAGTTAACCATGTTTTCATCAAAGGAAATGCTCATTAGTAGAGCTTTCAGAAACTGATTTGATTATAGTTTCACTTGTTAAAGTGAAATATTTTGAGCTCATTAGGATGATTATGATTCAAGGTCATCGTTTGAAGCTAGTCCTGTCAATATAAGATAAATGGGCCCTCATCTTTTTCCCTTCTTTACGTCTGTGCTTTTTAAACTCTTCTGTGTAAAAGTTCCATAGCCATAATTAATTTTTAGTTCTTCTGTTACAAAGCTGCTTAAAAAAAAAGAACAAAGATTTTGGCTACCAAAAAGGCCTTGAAGAACTATTAAGAGGAGGAGGAGGCTATCTTGTTTTAGAAAAATCAGAGAAAAACCTTGAAAAGTTCAGCTTTTGATATCCAGCTATTTTCTCCTTGACCTTTCCAAAGTTTTGAAAAGGTACTTTGTACATAATTTTGCATGTACCCTTTCATCTCAAAAGTATAAAACTAAACTGAAAACCACCCAAGAACTACCAGTGGCTTAATTAAACATCTCCTCTTTTATGGCACAAGATGGAGTTAACACCTTTTAAAGTTCTTTCTTTTTTTTCTTTTCTAAATCCAGCACTTAAATCTCTGAGTGTTAAAGAGCCACTTAGACATTAAAGGGGGTGATGTTAACTTCTGTCAGCCAGTCATTCTAACATGAGTTTGCCCCTTGAACTTCCTTGGTCAAATATTACCTTTCCTTTAACATTAAGGAGAGGTTACAATGAAAGTAGAGCTTGTTTTCTGTTTTTTTTTTTTTCCTCCTGTATGTTATATTTTGGAAAAATGTTTTAATCTTTCAGACGTTTCACTCTTCAGTACCCTTCACTAGAATTCAAGTCTGCACTGAACTTTGAGAGTAGACGATATTTAAAAAGTAACAATTGACTTGACCTTTTACATAATAACTCATTATTTTTAAAATTGTTTTTCTCACTTTTGTGGACAACTGATGATTAAAACTAATCTCTGGTTTTCAATAATGCACTTTCACAATTATTTCTAAACAATGATTTTAGCATTTAAGATATTATTTAATAACTAAAAATGTTAATGTCCAAACGTGCAATACTGTGAAACTGAATTAAAGATTGCTCAATATATAATTATATGAGAACAGACATGAACCTTGAAGCAATCATTTGTTTATTCTCATATGTACCTAAGGGCCTCTTTTATCATGAAATTTAAAATATAGTTATGAAATTAAGTTTATGTCCTTGGTATGCTTTCATGAAGGTCTCTTATATACCAAATTAAACTATGCATATTAAAAAAAAAAAAAAACCGAAAACACACAATATGTAGTGACTAATAGAAATGATAGGGGAAATGTACTTCAGTAGCAATATAGTGCCAGGGTATATGGTTGCAACCACAGAAGATAGCTTGAGTGTATTAGGTTCCTTCAAAATGTGATGAGAGTATGATGTATTAGGAGAATCCCAGAGACATCTACAGTGAATTAGCAGAGTGTTTTCAAATTTCTTTCCTGAATTACTTTGAAGACTATTCTTGTATTAAAGAGAAAAAAGTCATGACATTTGTTAAGACAGTAAGGAAGACTTCATTCAAAGGGTGGTATTACAATAGGTATAGGGATCATTGCAAGGGGATTTTGCAGTAAGAGAGAGAGATTGTTTTAGGTCTAATATTTAAGTCTTTAATCCATCTTGAGTTAAGTTTTTTATAAGGTGTAAGGAAGGGATCCAGTTTCAGCTTTCTACATATGGCTAGCCAGTTTTCCCAGCACCATTTATTAAATAGGGAATCCTTTCCCCATCCTTTCTCCCTTTTTGTCAGGTTTGTCAAAGATCAGATGGTTGTAGATGTGTGGTATTATTTCCGAGGGCTCTATTCTGTTCTATTGGTCTATATCTCTGTTTTGGTACTAGTACCATGCTGTTTTGGTTAGTGTAGCCTTGTAGTGTAGTTTGAAGTCAGGTAGTGTGATGCCTCCAGCTTTGTTCTTTTGGCTTAGGATTGTCTTGGCAATGTGGGCTCTTTTTTGGCCATAGTCATGGGCAAGGACTTCATGACTAAAACACCAAAAGCAATGGCAACAAAAGCCAAAATTGACAAATGGGATCTAATTAAACTAAAGAGCTTCTGCACAGCAGAAGAAACTACCATCAGAGTGAACAGAAAACCTACAGAATGGGAGAAAATTTTGGCAATCTACCAATTTGACAAAGGGCTAATATCCAGAATCTACAAAAACTTAAACAAATTTACAAGAAAAAATCAAACAACTCCATCAAAAAGTGGGCAAAGGATATGAACAGACACTTCTCAAAAGAAGACACTTATGCAGCCAACAGACACATGAAAAAAATGCTCATCATCACTGACCATCAGAGAAATGCAAATCAAAACCACAATGAGATACCATCTCATACTAGTTAGAATGGTGATCATTAAAAAATTAGGAAACAACAGGTGCTGGAGAGGATGTGGAGAAATATGAATGCTTTTACACTGTTGGTGGGAC
>NW_012099333.1:151589-186978 GCF_000951045.1 Mandrillus leucophaeus | reverse complement strand
CTGGGGATATACCCAAAGGATTATAAGTCATGCTGCTATAAAGACACATGCACACGTATGTTTATTGCGGCACTATTCACAATAGCAAAGACTTGGAAACAACCCAAATGTCCATCAATGATAGACTGGATTAAGAAAATGTGGCACATATACACCATGGAATACTATACAGCCATAAAACAGGATGAGTTCATGTCCTTTGTAGGGACATAGATGAAGCTGGAAACCATCATTCTCAGCAAACTATCGCAAGGACAGAAAACCAAACACTGCATCTTCTAACTCAGAGGTAGGAATTGAACAGTGAGAACACCTGGACACAGGGTGGGGAACATCACACACTGGGGCCTGTCGTGGGGTGGAGGGAGGGGGGAGGGGTAGCATTAGGAGATATACCTAATGTAAATGACGAGTTAACTGGTGCAGCACACCGACATGGCACATATATACCTACGTAACAAACCTGCACATTGTGCACATGTATAATAAAAAAAAAAGAGAGCAAGAGATTAGACTCAATTTCAAATACTGCATGGATTAGGGGGAATTTATAGCCAAAGAGCAGAGTGTGGGTCAGTAGGTGAAAAATAAGAGGAAACATCATAGTGAAGAGAGAATTCTGGCTAAACTGACTTAGCAGAATTTTTGTTGAAGACAGGGCAAGGTGAACAGACATCGCCTGGGAGATGGTGGAGGATAAGGTACCAAATTACACATGGAGGATGACTAGAGAGCAAGGGTGAGTGGTTCTGGTAAACTGACTTAGCAGGATTCCTGCTACAGTTGGACAATACAGAGGTAAACATGGAAGTCCAAAACTCAGGCTTAGTTGAAAAAGTTCAGGGGAGCCAGAGTACAGTTCGGTCAAAGAAAGGATCTTTGTCCCTTGTTTCTATCTTTTGTCCTCATCCCCACTTTTAACTGTGACATCATATTATTCTGTAAGCATTATATTTGTTTGTTTGTTTATCATATATCTCTTTCCAGTAAGATTTTAATGCCCCAAGGGCAGAGAAATAATCTATTTTGGTCACTGATATATCACCTTTGCCCAGAACCATGTCTATGGAAAGTAGGCACTCGGATTCATTTGTTAAATGAATTCATAAATTAATAAAAGCACAGATCAGTTTTTTATTTGTTCTTTGCATTTGGGGTCTTCTTTGCATCTTGCATTAAAATGAATCTCCTTGAGCAGATAGACTCAATTGACTTCTTACTTAAATACTCTGGACAAGAGATAATGAAAGCCTGTTCCAAGGTAGGGACAGTGGGACTGGATAAGAGAGGAATATATAAGAGGTAATTAAGAATGAGGAACAAAAAGTTTTGAGAAACTATTGGCTGAGAGCTGGAGGGAGAGGAAAGATGAAAGGATGAACTTCAGTTGTCTACCTTGGACTGCTGGATGGGAAATGATCCATTGATTAAAATTATGAACATGACAAAAGGTCTTGGTAGTAGTGGGTAGTTGCATAAGACACTTAGTTCTATTTTAAAATTACAAGATTGATTTTGAGATGTTTCTGGAATTACAAGTATTTTTCGGTAACAGTGTTGAAACGCTCCAATGTGCCTAAAAAAAGTAAAGTATTAAAAGCAAAAGGCAGAATATTTCCTTCTGGAAAGATAAAGTCATGTGATTAAAAAAAAAAAAGAAGGGAATAAAGGAGGGAATAAAAGCGGAGGAAGAGAGAATGGCAAATACAGAAAAATAACTCATTTACATCTTAGGGTAAAAGTTATTCCTAGGCACCATTTTGAATTAGCTGACATTATCTTTGAAGCTGTTCCACTTATTTTTCACATTTTTATTTTATGTTTATTACCTCTCATCCTGAATAACCCATTTCATCATGCTACAGTAAGTTCCCATACACATACTCCTCACCCTAGTAATTTATCAGAACTTCCTGGTTCTCAGGCATTCTGGACTTCCTCTCTTGCTTCATTCTCTGTTTCATATATATGACCAAATATCTCATTGTCTTAATGTATCTAACTTCTCTCAATTTGTTGACAGTGTAGCAGTCATGTTTACAATTCATCCTAAAATATGTATAAACAACTTCTATAGGCATTGATAGTGACAACAGCAATAATAACAGTAGGTAGTTTATGTAAAGTAGAGTTATCTCACTGGGTAAAGTCCCTTGGCTGTCTGCCAGAGACTTCACTGGGCAGATAACTTTGTAAATTTGCTACAGACCAAAGTCAACTTGATAGCAAAGTGAATATCTTACATTTGAACTCTCACAATTCAGATCATTAGATTGAGATATGTTCAAAATATCAATGATATGAAAGAGTATGAATGCAATTATGAATGCTTGTGTTTGGGTAGTCAGCCTATCTTGTTTCTACTGTACTTAGTACTACACTGAAAGCTAAACTATAATTAGAAGATAGTTTGGAGGCTAAGGAATCAGAATAAAAGGAGATTTTCAACTTAATTGAATGTTAAATGACATTGAGTTATGGAAGCTCAATACATCATTTCCTAATATATCTTTTGTCTCAGATTTCTGATTGGTACACTGTCCGAAAAATCTATGCATATAAATTGAAAAAAATTGGCCACAATGGGAAAGCATTTCCAAGCAGAGAAGCTACAATGAGGAGGAGTAATTCTGCCTGAGGGCCACTTCCCACTCCATCACATCCCCACTGGTCTGTTCCCCATGCTTTCCCTTTCTGACGCCTTACAGGCATTCACCTCTTCTTTCCATTTAGACTGATTGACAGCTGCCATCATTTGTGGTAGTCTCCTTCTGCTGTGTGTCCTTAAAATTTTCTATGAATACTTAAAATTAACCTCTCATCTTTATTTCTAAAGAGAACATATGGGTTAATTGTTGTTTTTTTTAAGATTTATTGGCAATGAATTCATATCCCTTTAATATTTTTGTTTCCCCTGCAGAAAGATGAACAGTCAAATCTGAAAATTGTTTATTTGATTGAAATAGCATTGTAAAATTTATACTCTTTGAGTTAATATGTATGTGCACTTTTTAACAGTTCTTTTCAAATTATGAGAGAAGATAGTTTTTTTTTTTTTTACTTAAAAAATGACTTTAGATAAATAATAAGAAAGACTCCTGGCCATGATCTTGGTAATGTGTAAGAATACTGCTGTTTCTACGTAAATACATCTATTAAAACACATCTTTAGTATAACTATGAAAAAGAAACTTACTGCCAAGGCCAGGAACAAAAGAGCAAAGATAATAAAGTTGGTGGAAAGGCCACTTAAGAAAACAGCATGTGCAAAGGTATGGGAGCAAAAGAGCAGAGCATGTTCAGTAGCCGATGGGAACTGAGTGGGAGGGTGAAGAAGGGGTGTGCACAGGAGGCAGGGAGACAGGTAGAGGTGGGTTCAGTGGAGAGAATCTCTTCATCTTTGAAGGCAAGGAAGAGTCACTGAAATGTTTCCCAAAGGAAAGAAAAACCTCACTCCCTTTCTCCCACCTTCCTCCCTTTTTTCTTCCTTCTTCCTCCTTTGCTTTCCTCCATTCCTTCCTCTTGTTCTCTTTCTTCATTCTTTCCTACCTTCTTTCCCACCATTCTTCATTTTATTCGTCATCATCAGGCTGCCTTTTTTTGTTTTTGTTTTTGTTTTTTTTTTTTAACCATTTCCCTCACTCTCCCTTTTCTGTTCTGTTTCCCTGTCTTTCTCTCTCATTGTCTCATTGAATAAACTGAATAAGATACTTTTTTTAAAATGGCAAAGAAGCATAATAGAAAATATATTTTTATGTACAATTGGAGATACTTCCTCCTTATCTTTCTTTGGCTTCCCAATGACTAGTCTCTATAGAGAATCTTGAAATTGTCTAATGTGCATCTTACTGGCTCCTGACCATCACACTGCACAAAATAGAGTAAGATATATACCTTATGAGAGTCACCAGGAAGATATTTGATAACTCATTTGTTCAGAAATATAGCAACATAATAACTTATGAATTGAATTTGACAATTGCCACAAATAACAATGGATACAATAGCGGAGTAAAACCACTCCCTCTACATTCGCATCCAAATTGGAAGATTAACAATGACATTGGTCAGTAGAAAGAAATAGAAATAGGCTGACTCATCATTTTGACTTGCATTTTAAAGAATATAGAAAGAGTATATCCATTGGGCTTCTGTTTTGATAATCCTCTTTGAAAGAAGTATTAAAATACTTTGATATAATAATAGCATTTTATAGCCATACTAATATGGGGTTAACATAGAAATAAATATTTAAAACATGATAAATTATAAAGTCTTAATTTAAAATATCACATCAGAGAAATAAAGGTTTTCTTTTCTTCTCAACCCTTATCTATGCCTGTTTTCTACCAAAGATATGGGCATTTTATAACGTATTTAACGTAGGAAAGTAGATAGATGCTCTTTTAGTGTAACAACATTCAGAAGGGAGGCTGGAGAGAGGATAGCTTTCTACAGTATGAATATTTTGACTTGTTTTTACATACTACACCCTGAGATTAGATCAAAGGAAGTCCTTCCTCTCTCCTCTTGCCCATCCCAGAGAATCTACAGAGAATTTTTACAGAATAACTAGAGGGGGAGTGATGACTCATGTTGGAAGTTAGGCAAAAGAGAAAGAGGGAGTTAAGACAAAAATAATAAAAAACAGGACTGAAGAAATTATAGGATGGAAACAGAGAGAGATCAGATACAGGATAAACAATTTTGGTAGATTTTGGGTTGGCGACTGGTCCTGTTACCTCATGCACCAGGCACTTTTCTCTACATGGGCATCCTGAAGACAGAGGGGTAAACACTGGTAGAGAGAACCAAATCAGGTCTGGGTGGATAGCGATGACCTCATGTTTACCTTCAGGCATTCTCTGAGCAGTCTAACAAGGATTACGTCTCAGCTGCTTGAGTGCAGACAGTGTTTTGTGTTGATTATAAAATCAACATGAGAAGCAGAAGAAAGGTCTGTTTGGAGTAGGTTGTTTATTGTAACTCACCCCAACCTCTTAGCTATGTTAAGCTGCTATTAATACTTAACAGCTGCAGAGTAGCAATTCTTACTATACTTGCCTTTCTTATGCATACCATCACCAACAAGCTGGAATATTCTGACTCACCTCTGCTAGAAGGCCCTGGAAACGAATCTTAACTTAGTATCAACTTTGGCTTTTTTCCAAAACATAAAGAACATAAGCGGGACTTAAAAGAAAAGTTTCAAGCTAAGTGTAATTTGTTCTCCCTCAAATGAATCAGAAGGCAAGGAGCCTTTATAGTGTGCTGTATGAATAGTTGTGTTAAAGGTCAAGCACACTGGGGACCACGATGAAGGATTCTAATAAAATTTACCTGAGACTTCAAGTTCTGTGCATCCTCGAAGCACAAAAGAAAGAAAACAGAAAAGGAGGAAAATTATAATGTGTGTAGATTGTCTTGCTGTGAACAATGTAGTTAGTAGCAGTTCACTAGGCTCCAGTTCTAAGTATTTCAAGATGATTAATTGGATTTAAAAATTGTATTTATGTTATAAATATTGTGTGTATGCCTATTCAATTATATCAGATTATTGTGTTATAAATATGATTTTATGTTTGCCTATTCAGTTATATCAGATTATTCTTGGGTATTAGCCATAAAATTAGAGTGACCGTTATAGATATATAAATTTAATAACAAGATTATATTCAGAGGGATCATGGGTGAACTGGAGAGAAGACTCTTTAAGGTGCTAAGCTGCTTGAGAAAGCTGTTTAAAAATGGTTCCTTGAAATTTGTAAATTATTCTACATGTCTGTAAAGCATAAGGTACATATCGTATCATCAAAGATTAAGCAAGTGTTGAGGAGAAATCTCTACTTTCATCAACTGTTTTTGTCTGATTAACCTCAAAGAAGTGATACGGTTTGACTCTGTGTCCCCACCCAAATCTCATGTCAAATTGCAATCCTCAGTGTTGGAGGAGGGACCTGGTGGGAAGTGATTGGATCATGGGGGCGGACCTCCCCCTTGCTGTTCTCCGATAGTGAGTTCTCATGAGTTCTGGTTGTTTAAAAGTGTGTAGCACTTCCCCCTTGGCTTTCTCTCTCCTGCTCCTTCTGCCATGATCGTAACTTTTCTGAAGCCTTCCCAGCCATGCTTCTTGTGCAGTCTGCAGAACTGTGAGTCAATTAAAATTCCTTTCTTTGTAAATGACACAGTCCCAGGTAGTTCTTCATAGCAGTGTGAGAACAGACTAGTACAGAAGTGAAGACACTTTGACGTACAACAGGAATTGCAGTCATGTCATCAAGTCCTGAACTCAGATTGTGCAGCCTGTTACTGAAAGATCAGTGCCAGGACTTCCACTAAGGAAAGATGACTCAGGCAGCCTGAACACTATGGAGAGTAGGGGTCTAGTTCTTAACCCTGTTTTCTAGTGCTTTAATTTTTATATTCTCTGTGATAAGCTGATGACAACCATTGGTCAATGTGATTTAGGACACAGCTCACAGTTCTAGATTTTTCTTCTCATAGATTCTGCCTATCTGCATGGGGAAAAAAATTCACAGTTCTGGATTTTTCTTCTCATAGGTTTTGCCAATTTTCTTATGTAATTTGACCCATGTGATTTTGTTTTGATTTACTACTGAATCATTTTGTGATATTTATGGTTAATTTGTCAAACTTTGCTGAAAATTCACTTAATTGATATCCATTCAACTTTTTTACTTTTGAGAATGTGTTCTGTCCAATTTTGGTTGCATATTTTACTTGAAAATCACATTTGGTGTTTAATATTGTGGCTTTCTGTTCCCCATTAATTTGGACATCTGGACTAATTTCCATGCTCTTATTACTAGTTCTATATTTTTGTCCACAACTGGCATTCAAAATACCTACTTTAATAAGAGAAAAATGCATTTTAGCCTCTTTTAAAGAAATAATCACATCTTTTTGCATATGGTCTGAAAAATCTCTCAGTACTATACCTTGAACATTCTTGTTACATGATTAACCATTGCTATCTCTTGTTCCCACCTTCTTATTCAGCAGAAGAACCAGCATTTGTATTTATAATTACATTATGAGAATTGTGTTGCTGAATTGAATGGATCATTGATGTGGTCCAAATATCCTTATCTTCTTGCTTATGCTCTGGCTCCCCTCTACTCCCTAGTGAGCATTTAGAAACATACCTTTTAAAGACAGGGAAGGGGACACATGAATGAGTCCAAGCTTCCTTCCAGCTCTGATTCCATTTTAATTTTACAATGCATAGCTTCAACAAAAATTCTAGTCTAAAAATCTTGCCTCCTGATTTTTTCATGATATTTATATAAATGGCAAAATGAAATGATAACAGCAACTATATATATTTTTCTATAATAACTTCTAATTGCTCTTTGGACCTTCAGTTATTTAATAAAGTGAATCAAATCAAGCTAGTTAATATTAAGATTAAGTTTACCTGGTTTTCTTACTTTGAGGAAAATTTTTGGAAAAAAACCACAGAAGTTTAATACATATTTTACATCATAGAGAAAAAAATTCCACTTGCCCATCAGCTATCTAGTATTATGTAGAAAATAAAACCACTGTTTCTTTAGAGCTACAGTTTTCAGCTGACTAAGGCCTTAGATAAGTTAACATTTCACAAATTCATACTACTAAGTACCTCATGGAATAAACACGAAATGAACTCATAATGCAACTCCTCAAAATAGGAAACATTATGAGGTTTGAATGTCTGCTGCCCACTGTCATGTGAAAGCATGTTTAACTCACTAAGTAACCACTGAAATGAAGGCCCAGAAACTACAAACATTATGATTTACTGCTTTTTCACCATGTGAAATGAACATCCACTTCTCTTACTTTCTGCTTTTTAACACGATGTCAGCACTTGAATACATTATAAATTCAGGATCCAGGAGAGGTTTCTAATTCTTCAATTCTGTTTATTAAGAACTTTGGAACAGAATATCTTCTTGCTCTAACTCTTTACAACCAATAGAAGCTGTGTTAGAAACTCAAGCTTCTATAAATGTATATTGTTCCTCATTAGTCTCAACTTGAAGACAGTATCTCACTCTTTTGAAGAGGGTTCTCAATGTCCTTTCCTGCGAATTTAGATTAATGAGGCCTTAATCTTGAATGGGGGGCAGGCCAGGAAAACCTAGATTCCCGTTCTGCTGTAGGTAGAGCCATGGCAGATCACTTCTGATGCCTAAGAGCAATTATTTTAATGCCTAACCCTTGGACATTTTTATAAATGACTTTTTTATAAAAGAAAAACAAAATAACTTGCAAGTTATTTTAATTATTAAAATATCTTTTTTTCTTTATTTCCAAAAATTTTACCCCTCTTCAAATTTTTGAGACTTTTTTTTTTTTTTCCTGGATTTTAGTTCTTTTACTTCCTTAGGATTCGAAAGTGACAGAAGTGTTAACAAAAAGCTAGTGATTGTAGGTATAATGAGAATGTAAAGAATTAACTTAGTACCTTTATTTTACAAATGGTGGCCTAACACCAATGGAAAGCAGGCATATAAATAGGTGCTCAACATCATTGATCATCAGAGAAATGTAAATGAAAAATACAATGAGATATCATTTCACCAAGTTCAATGGCTCATATCCAAAAGACAGACAATAACAAATGCTGGTGAAGATATAGAGAAAAGGCAACCCTTTCACATTGTTGATGGGAATGTAAATTAGTACAACCACTATGGATAACAGTTTGGAGTTTCCTCAAAAACTAAGAATTGTGCTATAATACGATCCAGCAGTCGCACTGTAGGGCTTATACCCAAAAGAAAGGAAATTAGTATATCAAAGCAATATCTGCACTCCTATGTTTGTTGCAGCACTGTTTACCATAGCTAAGATGTGGAAGCAACCTAAGCATCCATCAACAAATGAGTAGATAAAGAAACTGTGGCGTATATTCACTATGGAGTACTACTCCGCTATAAAAAAGAATGAGATCCAGTCATTTGCAACAACATGTATGGAACTGGAGGTCGTTATGTTAAGTGAAATAAGCCAGGCACAGAAAGACAAACGTTGCCTCTTTTTATATATTTGTGGTATCTAAACATCAAACAATAGAACTTATGAATATAGAGAGTAGAAGAATTGTTGCCAGAAGCTGAGAAAGGTAGTAGGGAGTCCAGTGGGGAGGAGGGGATGGTTAATAGGTACCAAAAATAGTAAGAAAGAAAAAGACCTACTATTTGATAGCACAATGGGGTGACTATAGTCATGATAACTTAAGTACACATTTTAAAATAATGTAAATAATGTAATGGGATTGTTTGTAATTCAAAGGATAAATGTTTAAGGGGATGGATACCCCATTCACCATGATGTGCTTTTTTTTGCATTTCATGCCTGTATCAAAACATCTCACATGCCCCATAAATAGATACACCTGCTATGTACCCACAAAAAATTTAAAAATCAAAAAATATATAACTGGTGCCTCCATGGATGGTGGTAAGGAGAAAAAGATCAAATGTGCAAATGAAAGCAGAGTTGAATGATTTTCTCCCTTTGTTAAATACCTTGAGTGAGAAAAGTCCTTTTTATACTGTCAAAAATAGAATCCAGCAACTCAATCATAAGAGCAAGTCTTTAAGGTTGAGAAATCTGAATGAAGAAGAAAAACAGAATAGCACAATTCAAAAAGCAGCAAGTCCTATGCATGTATGTGAAAACATACTCATGTATACATACCGTCTCCAAAACATAGACATTTATACCTACCAAGTTATACTCCATTCTCTTCTCATGGCCTAAATTTGCTTTTGAAATTATACTCTTCTTTCTCTTAAGCCATAATGATTGTGCTTTCCTTTCTGTTACCTAAAAATACTACCAATAAATATTGTATATGCAAACCCAACAACACAGGAGGAGTGGAAATTTAAAAACATGAAAATCTTTCTCTATCTGTGGTATAGTCATTCTCCTCTTTCTCTTTCCCCTCCTCCAGCTGTATCATACATCATCATCAATATGTTGATGTGACCATCTTCTGGGTATTTTTCTGTCCTCCATTCATTCACCCATCCACATCTTCCCATTAACCTCTTATCTATCCACTTAGTGGATATCCTTTTCTTTCTCCCTCCAAATGAAATTAAATTATGCACTGCATGCTATAATCTCTCCATCAACTTGGAGAGAAGGAATCTCACTGTTTTTCACAACTTCTTCCCAAATATTTCAGAAAATCCCTGAAATCATGGTCAGATTTTTCTGAACTGTCCTTTAGCCCACCAGTTTATGAGCTCCATGTAAAAGTCTTTCCAGTGTGCCCTCTGCTGATAACTTTGAGACACGCAGCATCCAAGTGTCAGATACTCAACTCTCACCAATTCCTTGTGTTCCTCCAGGAATTCTCAAGAATGGGAGTAGGGATGTGAGGGACTCTTTGATATAATTAAAAGTTTCTTGGCCGGGCGCGGTGGCTCAAGCCTGTAATCCTAGCACTTTGGGAGGCCGAGACGGGCGGATCACGAGGTCAGGAGATCGAGACCATCCTGGCTAACACGGTGAAACTCCGTCTCTACTAAAAAATACAAAAAAAACTAGCCGGGCGAGGTGGCAGGCGCCTGTAGTCCCAGCTACTGCAGAGGCTGAGGCAGGAGAATCGCCTAAACCCGGGAGGCAGAGCTTACAGTGAGCTGAGATCCGGCCACTGCACTCCAGCCTGGGCGACAGAGCAAGACTCCGTCTCAAAAAAAAAAAAAAAAAAAGGTTTCTTGATGCTTAGTAGCACCTCTGCTCAGACTGTGTGGAATCTCACTGTCCCTACCTATCTGTCCTTTTCTATTTTCCATCACTCTGTCTTATGTTCTGTCCATACCACTTGACTCGTCTTCACTCCTTATTTTGTTATTATCTACAGCCCAGTTCCTGTACACTTCTCTTAATCACCTTCTAACTTTCTGGAATTATTTACACGGTCACAATGTTATTCTCATATCCACACAAAGGTGTTGCCAAATTCTCAACCCCCATTGCTTTTTGGGGGCACGAAGTATCTACTCTTTCTGTTACTTCTGTCTCAAGAATCTTGTTCTTTCATGTCTCTCAATGTCCAGTTTTCTCCTCTTCTTTCAGGAAGAGACGGAGTGCACTGGACAAAGTATTCACTGTAGAGAAACAAGAAAACACTCAAACTCCAGAGGTTGTTACAGAAATGGGTCCTCTCTAACAGACTCCCTACTCATGTTAAATTGTTCTCTGACAGCAGACATTCTGACTTCCATTTATTTCATGACCTCCTTCTCTATCTCTGCTAATCATATAGATTTATTTATGTCTGAGTGTCAATTACAGCCTCCAATTTATCAGCAAATCATCTTGACTCTTCTTTTGGAATATATTCATAGTAGAGCTGTGTCTTACCATCCCTATTCAATACTCTTCTTGAATTGATAAAATTAAAAAACCTTTAGCTATACTAAGAAAAAACATCCTAAAGAGTATCTGAGAACCTATCTCTCAATAGTCAAACAGAGTAGGCAAGAACCAGAAAATGACCTTAAAAGCAGTTTAGAGATGGTAGGTGGTACAGATCTCTAGAGCTGTCCTGCCACCATACAGGAGTGCCCTGTATGTAAAGCCTAATAAACTCATCAAACTGGACTTGTCTAGTAATATTTTTGGTCTCTCAGTTTCCTTTCAGTTTGGGAGAGACGTTACAGTCCTGAGTTTTTCTCACACCACTGGCCATGGGCTTGTGCTGCTGCAGTGAGCCAAGCAACGGTGTTGTGGTGCCTTTAGGGAAGCAAGGATGTGGCTCAACTGTCTGTCGGGCTGGTTGTGGATGCAGTCAACTGAATGACTCTGCAGCAGTCTCTCTGGAAACATATGGCTCGTGCTAGACTGACTGTCGGGCTGTGTGTCGGCCCAGTGGGCCAGGTGGCAGTGCAATGGTCTCCTGTGGGAGATGGGTCTGCCGGTGAATTAGGTGTGCTAATAGTTTTCCTGCTATGCAGAACAGCCTTTTCCCCAGGGTGGGGATGCTGCATGGATTCAGATTTAGGGGTCTCAGTGATATGCTTTGGCTTTGTCCTCACCCAAATTCATCTTAAATTATAGCTCCCATGGTTCTCACGTATGGTAGGAGGGACCCAGTGGGAGATAATTAAATCATGGGGGCAGATTTCCCCACAGTGTTCTCGTGGTGGTGAATAAGTCTCACAAGATCTGATGGTTTTATAAGGGGTTTTCACTTGGCTTTCATTTTCTCTCTTGTCTGCCGCCATGTAAGACACGGCTTTTGCTTTCTACCATGATTATGAGGCCTCTCCAGCCACGTGAAACTGTGAGTCTATTAAACATCTTTTTTCTGTTTCAAGTATGCCCTTATCAGTAGTGTGAAAACAGACTAATACATTAAATTAGTACCAGTAGAGTGGGGCACTGCTGTAAAGATACCCAGAAATGTGGAAGCATTTGACACTGGGTAATAGGCAGAGGTTGCAACAGTTTGGAGGGCTCAGAAGAAGACAGAAAAAAGTGGGAAAGTTTGGAACTTCCTAGAGATTTGTTGAATGATTTTGACCAAAATGCTGATAATTATATGGACAGTGGAATCCAGGCAGAGGTGGTCTTAAATGGAAATGAGGAACTTGTTGCAAACTGGAGTAAAGGTGACTCTTGCTATGTTTTTGCAAGGTGACTGGTGGCATTTTGTCCCTGCCCTAGAGATTTGTGGAAGCTTGATCTTTTTTTTTTTCTCCATTGCACTTTTATTTTAATGTAATTTTTGGGACAATTATTCAAAAGGGCTAATATTTCCCAATTTAATCTGAGGTCATAATAAAACAAGCAACAAAACAGTGTTTGGGATTTCACTTTCTCACCCTTATCATCAAGACTCACTGCCTCCCATCATCAATATTTATTGAGCATTTACAGTGTACTGGGCACAAGAGAACATACAGAAAACATTGTCCCTGCTCTTGAGGAGCTTACATTCTAAAAGAAAAAATACATCTCTTTTAAAATGGCATTTTTGTTTGGTGTTTTCTGCAAAGTACTGAGGAAATATTTTGTTAAAGTGAGCTTTGGGTATAACTTAGCCCCATCATTATTTAGAGAAGAGAGGAAGAAGAAAGAGGAAGGATTTTAAAGGCAGACAATGACAAACCATTCAGGATAGGTAGAGTTTTAAAGGCAGATAAACACAATCTCATCAACTAAGGAGAGATTTGCTGCAGCAAATAGGATGAGGGAAATAGTCTGTGGGGTGCAAGCAAAGGAAGCAGGGTGCCTTAGACATTGAGTGGAGCCAGAAAGATCATGTAGCCTTTTCCCAAGTACATGGCCACCAAGTAGGAATGGTTGGTGACAAGACAGAAGGCTTAAAAAGGAAGGTAATCTTGTGCACCTGACAAATAGAATAAAGGATCAAAATCGAAGGCAGGCTGTAAGAGTATCAAGAAATTCTTAAAAACCAAAAAGTGATTTGGAAGCACAAAACTTACAGTTAATGCTACCCAGTGTCATTATGGGCCAAGAACATTGTGGCTTCCTAAGTTAGAAAATGCCATATACCAAAATTTTAAATGGAACCTATTACATTGTTTTCCAATCAATCTCCCCCTCTCCCAGGAAAAATAGGAACTCATTTTTTTCAGGGTGGAGAGGAAGAGAGGAGATCATGGGACATGGAAACAGTAGTTATATTAGTAGTATTTTTGTTGTTATGATAAATTTTGTGTTTAAACTTGGTAAAAGCCCATTAGCTGCCAAGAGGGAATAAGGAATAAATTTCAAAAAGTGTGCAATTTCCTTTAGAAGTTTCAGAACCAAAAGACTGATTTACATGAAAAGCTGTAGAGAAAGTAGTTGAAAAATCCATTCATAAAACTTTTATTCCACTTACATGAATTTAATACACATGTTCTTAGCAATTATGCTTGGATTGTTCATGAAAATTTCGTAAGACATTAAACAAAGCTAGCCATCATCTCAAGTTATTTCCCTGTTAACTATTTTTACAGCACATGCATGTTAGGCAAGGATCAAAAAAAAAAAAAAAAATCACAAAAGCAAAAAAACCTAAAAAAAGTTAAATACATGGGTTTTTGTTTTACTGCTGTACTTGATATACATGAAGTAATGAATACCAAGCAATTTATTTTTACTGCATCTTTACTTTTACATTTGCTCTTAGGTTGCCTAAAACATTTAAATACAAATAAAATGAGTCTAGGAAAAATAATGAAAGCTAACAGCAGATAACTTTACAAATAATGGAATGTGAACCGTTTCTGCCCTTATCCAGAGTAAAATGGGTCACAACTTTGTCTAAAGGAACACTTCTGCAACTGTAGTCAAAGGTGTGCACGTTGAGATTGAGTGTTCCACAGATACACATGGTTTAACCTGTGGTATCCTTGATCTTAACGGAGATGATTTACAATATCTGGCAGAAGAAATTTCTAAGCAGCAAAGCATTCAAGAGGTAACTTGGGTGCTGTTAAAAGCAGTCAGTTTTAAAAGGGAAACAGAGCATAAAAGTTCAAAAAATTTGCAACCTAATGATGTGATAGAAAAGAAAAACCCATTTTCTGAGGAGAAATTCAAGCCTGCTTCAAAGTTTGCATAAGTAACCAGAAGCCAAATGTTAATCGCCAAAACAATGGGGGAAAATGTCTCCAGGGCATGTGAGTGACTTTTGCAGCAGCCCCGCCCATAGCAGACCTGGGAGGGAAAAATGGCTTAGTGGGCTGGGTTCAGGGCCTTCCTGCCGTGTGCATCCTAGAGACTTGGTGCTCTGCATCCCAGCTGCTGTAGCCATGGCTGAAAGGGGCCAAGGTACAGCTCAGACCGTGGCTTCAGAGGGTGCAAGCCCCAAGCCTTGCAGCTTCCACATGGTGTTGAACCTGTAAGTGCACAGAAGTCAAGGATTGTGGTTTGGAAACCTCTGCCTAGATTCAGAGGATGTATGGAAATGCCTGGATGTCCAGGCAGAAGTTTGCTGCAGGGGCAGGGCCCTCATGGAGAACCTCTGCTAGGGCAGTGCAGAAGGAAAATGTGGGGGTGAAGCCCCCACACAGAACCCCAATAGGGTACTACCTAGTAGAGCTGTGAGAAAAGGACCACTGTCTTCCAGACCCTGGAATGGTAGATCCACCAACAGCTTGAGCCTGGAAAAACCACAGATACTCAACACCAGCCTGTGAAAGCATCTGGGAATGAGGCTGTACCCTGCAAAGCCACAGGGGCAGAGCTGCCCAAGACCATGGGGAACCACCTCTTGCATCAGTGTGACCTGGATGTGAGACATGCAGTTAAAGGATATAATTTTGGAGCTTTAAGATTTGAGTGCCCCACTGGATTTCAGTCTTGCATGGGGCCTTTAGGCAATTGATTTTGGCCAATTTCTCCCATTGGAATGGGTGTATTTATCCAATGCCTGTACCCCCATTGTATCCAGGAAGTAGTAACTGGCTTTTGATTTTACAGGCTTATAGGTGGAAGGGACTTGCCTTGTCTCAGATGACACTTTGGACTGTGGACTTTTGAGTTAATGCTGAAATGAGTTAAGACTTGGGAGAACTATTGGGAAAGCATGATTGTCTTTGAAATGTGAGGACATGAGATTTGGGAGGGGACATGGAAAGAATGATATGGTTTTGCTTTGTCCCCACCCAAATATCATCTTGAATTGTAGCTCCCATAATTCTCATATGTTGTGGGAGGGACCCAGTAAAAGATAATTTAATCATGGGGGTGGTTTCTCCCATACTGTTCTCATGGTAGTGAATAAATCTCAAGAGAGCTGATGGTTTTATAAGGGCTTTCCCTTTTCACTTGGCTTTCATTTTCCCTCATATCTGCCACCATGTAAGATGTGCCTTTTGCTTTCCACCATAATTGTGAGGCCTCCCCAGCCACGTGGAACTGTGAGTTCATTAAACCTCTTTTTCTTATAAATTACCGGTCTTGGGTATGTCATTATTAGCAGTGTGAAAATGGACTAATACACTCAGTCATTCCAAAAGACCTGAAGTCTGGGCAGCCAGAGTAGTGTGTTGAATGTACCACATTAACACGGTGGAATGACAGCAGGACCTCAGGTGAAGAGTGACAGTAGTTACTGTTCCCCAGGGCAAGACACATTCTGTCAGTGAGTTTGGATTCAAGATGGCACCATGTTTTAGCAGATTAAGTTGCAGGGGTGGAAGGTGCAAGTTGTGGGTGAGGTGCTTCTCTTCTGAGGCCATGTCACCCCATGAATTTACAAACTCCTGGCAGCACTCCAAACTAGATTTGGGGCTTATAAGGGCTAAGAGACTCTTCCATAGCAAGGACAGCTGGCATTGGCATCTGTGGTGGCAATGGGGATGCCCAGGATTCTCCAACTTACCTTTTCTCTATAAGAATATGTCCTGGGTGCTGAGCAAGATGCCCAGCTAGAAACAGCCAGATGCAACAGCTGCTACCAAGGGACCAAAATGCTTCTAAGAGATCTTCAGAGGGAAGGCACTGAGAGTGGACAGAGGGAAACTATACAATATGAGCAGAAGGGGAGGCAAGCTGGGAACCCCGCAACATACCAGGACTCTTTCCTGGCCCCCAGTGACTCTGAAGTAATGGGTGAGTTGAAATGGTAAGGAATGATCTGTTCTGGCCATGGGCCTGTGAATGTTGGCAGGAAGATACCCCTCAACCACCACAAACACTCAAAGTGGCAGGGAGTGCTGCTTAATGAAGTGGTAGGGGCAGCATGCCAGCTGATGTGAAGACCAGAGGTTTTGGTGTGACAGCATCTTTAGTGAAGCCTGACCAGTGACGTCCATCTTCCTAGATTCAACTTACTCCCATAGGAGACTACAGTCCTAGGTGAAGTGTCAGATCTGAATTCTACACGACAGTATTGCCCATCAGACCTGGCCAGCCAGAACTGAGCACCCCTCAGTCTGCTGGCTTATCCCAGGGTCCTAGTCTAGCTGTGCCTGCCTGCAGAGCAGCCTTGGGTGCCCTGGGAGTCCACCTCACAGCTTTTGCACTGGTGAACCCTACCTGACTAGAGGAGCGGTCCAGCAGAGTGGGCCCCATGGCCATGCACCAACCCACCAACTCTCTCTCCTCACTGCACCCTACACCAGGCCCATGGACACCCTCTACATTGCTTTACTGGCATGTATGTGCTGGCGTGTGAGTGTGGTATAGCCTTCCCTTTTGGTGATGGTGTGTGTGTGTTATAGCCTTCTCTGACCCACCAGTGCTCATGTGTGCATACATCCTGCCCTACATCTGCTGTGGTGGAGGTGTACTCTGCCTCTTTCCCTTCTGCCATACTACCATTGCAGTTAGAGCCTTGGCACATACAGAGACAGCCAGCCAGACCCCCACCAGCACCCTGCCCTTGCACCAACACTGCCACAGGAGTGAAACTAGGTACAGAGAACAGTGGATCCTCCTCACCCTGAGTGAACACCTCTGCCTGTGGCACACAGTCCTGCACATGCCAGCACTCCACTCCCATGCTAACATCAGCACCAGCATGACCACATGCACAGTTGCCAGCTGGGCCCCTGACTGCCACCCAAGCCATGCTGCCTAGACCTCTGTGGTGAACATCCACATGGAGGTAGGCACCCACCAATCACTAGCACCTTGCCACAATTGATGAGCATGCACCCTGCTGTGCAGTCACTGATGCTGCTGGTGACACGTGCCGGTGAAGATGGATCCCACTGTCACAGCACTATAAAACATTTTGGCTGACACCAATCATCAGAGTGTCATGACCAGTAGTCCAGGAGCACCTCACTCCCCACTGCCCCAATCAGCACAAGGCATTCCTCGAGGAGCCAGAGAACAAAATTGAGCCCTGACACAAGTCCCCCAGAGTTAGAGCATACAATCCAGGAGTTGGTAGCTGAGTATTGGTATCCTAAAATCTTCCAGAAATGAAGCCAGTTGGCTGAACCCTTGTTATACCACAGCCAAATCCTCAAGGTCATCAAATAGAATAAAAGAAAAAAAATCCAAAGGTCAGAAATTTTTTCTTTGAGACAGAGTCTCACTCTGTCATCCAGGCTGGAGTGCAGTGGTGCGATCTCAGCTCACTTCAAGCTCCACCTCCTGGCTTCACGCCATTCTCCTGCCTCAGCCTCCCGAGTAGCTGGGACTACAGGCGCCCACCACCTCGCCCGGCTAATTTTTTTGTATTTTTAGTAGAAACAGGGTTTCATTGTGTTAGTCAGGATGGTTTCGATCTCCTGACCTCGTGATCCGCCCACCTCAGCTTCCCAAAGTGCTAGGGTCACAGCATGAGCCACCATGCCCGGACCAATAACTTTAAAGATTGAATAAATATCAGCTCACAGACATGAGAAAGAACCAGCACAAGAACTCTGACAACTCAAGAAGCCAGAGTGCCATCTTTTCTCCAAATGACTATACCACCTCTGCAGAAAGGGTTTTAGACTGGGGTGAGATGATTGAAATAACAAAAGTAGAATTCAGAAAATGGATAGGAATAAAGATAATTGAGATGCAGGAGTATGCTGAAACCCAATCCAAAGCTAAAAAGCATAATAAAACGATACAGGAGATGACAGACAAAATAGTCACTATAGAAAATAATGTAAGCAACCTGATAGAGCTGAAAAACACACTATAAGAGTTTCATAATACACTCACAAGTATTAATAGCAGAATAGACCAAGTAGAGGAAAGAATCTAAGAGCTTGAAGACTGGCTTTCTGAAATAAGACATTGAGACAAAAATAGATTAAAAAGAATGAAAAGGAATGAACAAAACCTCCAGGAAATATGGGATTATGTAAAGAGACCAAATCTATAACTGATTGGTGTCCCTGAAAGATATAGGAATAGTGTAAGCAACTTGGAGAACATATTTGAGGATATCATCCATGAGGACTTCCCCAACCTAGCTAGAGAGGCCAACATTCAAATTCAGAAAATGCAGAGGACCCCGGTAAGATATTTCACAAGATCATCCCCAGGACACATAATCATCGGATTCTCCAAGGTAAAAATAAAAGAAAAAATTTTAAAGGCAGCTACAGAAAAAGGTCAGATCACTTAATAAGGAAATCCCATCAGTCTAACAGCAGACCTCTCAGCAGAAACCTTATAGGCCAAAAGAGAGTGGGGGCCAATATTCAAAATTCTTAAAGAAAAGATACTTCAACCCAGAATTTCATATCCGGCCAAGCTAAGCTTCATAAGTGAAGGAGAAATAAGATCCATTTCAGACAAGCAAATACTGAGGGAATTTATGACCACCAAACCTGCCTTACAAGAGCTCCAGAGGAAGCACTAAATATGAAAACAAAAGACCATTACCAGCTGCTACAAAAGCTCACTTAGGCACACAGACCCCCAGTGATACTATAATGCAACCACACAAACAAGTCTACATAATAACCAGTTAACATCATGATGACAGGATCAAATTCACACATATCAATACTAACCTTGAGTATAAACAGGTTAAATGTCCCCAATTAAAAGGCACCGAGTGGAAAGCTGGATTAAAAAAACAAACCAACAAAAACAGAAAACAAAAGCAAAAACACAAAAATAAGTCCTTTGATATGCTGTCTTCAGGAGACCCATCTCACATGCAATGACAAACATAGGCTCAAAATAAAGGAATGGAGAAAAATCTACCAAGCAAATGAAAAACAAGAAGCAGTACTGGTTGCAATTCTAATTTCAGACAAAATAGATTTTAAACCATCAAAAATCAAAAGAGACAAATAAAAGCATTATGTAATAGTAAAGGTTTTACTTCAACAAGAAGACCTAACTATCCTAAATTCCTAAATGTATATGCACCCAACACAGGAGGACCCAGACTCATAAAATGAGTTCTTAGAGACCTTCAAAGAGACTTATACTTCCACACAATAAGAGTGGGAGATTTCAACACTCCACTGATAGTGTTAGACCAATCATTGAGGCAGAAAATTAGCAAAGATATTCAGGACCTGAACTCTGCACTGGATCAAATGGATCTGATAGACATCTATAGAACTCTCTACCCCAAAACAACAGAACATACATTCTTCTCACATCAACATGACAAATACTATGAAACTGACCACAATAATCAGACATAAAACAGTCCTCAGCAAATGCAAAAGAACTGAAATTAGAACCACTCTCTCAGACCACAGCACAATAAAATTAGGGATTAAGACTAAGAAAATTGACCCAAACCATAAAATTACATGGAAATTGAATAACCTATTCCTTAGTAAGTTTTGGGTAAATAATCAAATTAAGGCAGAAATAAAGAAGTTCTTTGAAACTAATGAGAACAAAGATACGACCTACCAGAATGTCTGGCATACACCTAAGGAAAATTTATAGCACTAAATGCCCACAACAACAAAAAAAGGTCTAAATTTAACAACCAAACATCACAACTAAAAGAACAAGAGAAACAATAGCAAACCAAACCCAAAGCTAGCAGAAGACAAGAAATAATCAAAATCAGTGCTGAACTGAAGATTAAGAAATGCTAAAACATTCAAAAGTTCAACAAATCCAATAGTTGGTTTTTTTAAAAAAACTAATACAATAAACCACAAGCTAAACTAATAAGAAAAAAGAGAAGACCTAAGTAAACACAATTAGAAATGACAAAAGGGGATCTGACCACTGACCCCACAAAACTACATAACCATCAGGGAACGTTATAAGCACCTCTATGCACACAAACTAGAAAACACAGAAGAAATGGATACATTCCTGGACACATACACTTTCCCAAGATTAAGCCAAGAAGAAACAGAATCCCTGAACAGACCAATAACAAGCTCCAAAAATGAATCAGTAATAAATAGCATACCAATAAAAAATAAAAGTCCAGGACCAGAAAGAATCACAGCCAAATTCTTTCAGAGGTACAGAGAAGCGCTGGTACCATTGTTATTGAAACTACTTCAAAAAATTGAGGAGGAGGGAGTCCTTCTTAACTCATTCTATGAGACCAGCATCATCCTGATACTAAAACCTGGCAGAGACACAACAATAATTGAAAACTTCAAGCCAATATCCTTGATGAAAATTGATGAAAAATCCTCCAGAAAATACTGGCAAACAAAATCTAGCAGCACATTAAAAAGTATATCCACCAATATCAAGTAGGCATTATCCCTGGGATGCAAGGTTGGTTCAAAAACACAAATCAATAAATGTGATTAATCACATAAACAGAACTAAAGACAAAAAACATATGATTATCTCAATAGATGCAGAAAAGGCTTTTGATAAAATTCAACATCCTTCATTTTAAAAACTCTCAATAAACTGAAGGAACATACCTCAAAATTATGAGTCGTGTGTAAAAAAATCACAGCCAACGTCATACTAAATGGGCAAAAGCTGGAAGTATTCCCCTTAAAAACAGGCCCAAGACAAGGATGCCCTCTCTCACCATGCCTGTTCAGCATAATAACGGGAGTCCTGGCCAGAGCAATCAGGCAAGAGAAAGAAATAAATGGCATCCAGGAAGAGAGAAAGTCTGACTGTTGCTGTTTGCAGATGACATGATCCCATATCAAGAAAGCCTCATAGTCTCAGCCAAAAAGCTCCTCAAGCTGATAAACTGCTGCAGCAAAGTTTCAGTATAAAAAATTAATACACAAAAATCACTTGCATTCCTATAAATCAGCAGTTCCTAAACTTTTGGCACCAGGAAATGGTTTCATGGAAGACTAGACTATTTTTCCATGGACAAGTGGCAGAGAGTGGGGAAAGGTTTTGGGATGAAATTGTTGCATCCAGATCATCAGGCATTAGATTCTCATAAGGAGCACGCAACTGGATCCCTTGCATCCACAGTTAACAATGGAGTCTTCACTCCTATGAGAATCTAATATTGTTGCTGATCTGAAAGGTGGTGAAGCAAGTGGTAATACTTGCTCACCTGCTGCTCACCTCCTGCTGTGTGGCCCGGTTGCTAACAGGCCAGGAACCAGTACATGGCCCAGGGGTTGGGTACCCCTGCTATAAACCAACAACAGCCAAGTCAAGAGCCAAATCAGGAATGCAATTCCATTCACAGTTGCCACAAAAATAATAAAATACCTAGGAATACAGCTAACCAAGGAGGTGAAAGATCTCTACAAGGAGATCTACAAAGCACTACTAAAATAAAGATGACACAAGTAAATGGAAAAACACTTTATTCTCATTGATAGGAAGAATCAATATCATTAAAATGGCTATACTGCCCAAAGCAATTTATAGATTCAATGCTGTTTCTATTATACTACCAATCACATTCTTTACAGAACTAGAAAAAAGCAGTTTTAAAATTCATATGAAACCATGAGGGAACCCCAATAGCCAAGGCAATCCTAAGCGAAAAGAACAAAGTTGAAGTCTTCACACCAGTGTATTTCAAACTATACTGCAGGGGTACATAAACAAAACAGCATGGTACTGGTACCAAAACAGATATATAGACCAATGGAACAGAACAGAGCCCTCAGAAATAATACCACACATCTACAACCATCTGATCTTTGACGGAGCTGACAAAAACAAGCAATGGAGAAAGGATTCTTTATTCAATAAATGGCGCTGGGCTAGCCATATACAGAAGACTGAAACTGGAACCCTTCCTTATACCATCTAAAAAATAAACTCAAGATGGATTAAAGATTTAAATGTAAAACCCAAAACTATAAAAACTCTGGAAGACACTTAAGTAATACCATTCTGGACATAGGAATGGGCAAAGATTTTATGGTGAAGACACCAAAAGCAATTGCAACACAATCAAAAATTGACAAATGGAATCTAATTAAACTAAAGAGCTTCTGCACAACAAAAGAAACTGTCAACAGAGTAAACAGATAGCTACACAATGGAAGAATATTTTTGCAAAGTATGCATCTGACAAAGGTCTAATATCCCACATCTATAAGGAACTTACAAGAGGAAAAAATAAGAGCCCATTAAAAAGTGGGCAAAGGACATGAACAAACACTTCAAAAGAAGACATACACTCAGCCAACAAACAAATGAAAAAAAATACCCAAAACCCTCAACATCACTGATCATTAGAGAAATACAAACAAAACTACCATGAGATATCATCTCACATCAGTCGGAATGGCTATCATTAAAAAGTCAAAAAATAACAGGTGCTAGTGAAGTTGCAAAGAAAAAGGAATGTTTATATACCATCTGTGAGAGTGTAAATTAGTTCAACTATTGTGGAAAACATTGTGACGATTCCTCAAAGACCTAAAAACAGAACTACCATTGGGCCCAGCAATCTCATTGTTGAATATATACCCAAAGTAATAGAAATTGTTCTATCATGAAGACATATACCCACATATGTTCATTGCAGCGCTATTCACAATAACAAAGGCGTGGAGCCAATCTAAATGTCCATCAATGATAGACTGAATAAAGAAAATGTAGTACATATAAACCATAGAATAGTATGCAGCCATAAAAAAGAACAAGATCATGTTCCTTTGCAGGAACACAGATGGAGCTGGAGTCCATTATCCTTAGCAAACTAATGCAGAAACAAAAAAACCAAATAATGCATGTTTTCACTTATAAGTCAAAGCTAAATGATGAGAACATGTGAACATATAGAGGGGAACAACACACACTGGGACCTATTGGAAGGTAGGAGGAGGGAGAGGATCAGGAAAAATAACTAAAGGGTACTAAGCTTAGTTCTTGGGTGATGAAATAATCTGTACAACAAATCCTCATGAGATGAGTTTGCCTATGTATTAATAACAAACATGCACATGTACCTCTGAACTTAAAAGATAAAAATAAGAAGTGGTCCCCCTAGACTGAGCTGATCCGTGTGGAGGAGACAGAGGCAGAAGCAAGGTACCTCGCTCCTCTCTCTATGGTGCTATCCTGGGCTCTTATGCTCCATCAGGATTTCACCACTCCGTTGGTGCTCCTCAGCATACTTGCTCAGTCACTCTTGTCAAAATACAGTTGTTTATTCCATTTACCTATAGTTGTTTTGTTCCTTTTTTGTCGGGAGGATGGTTGCCAGTCAACTCTACTTGGCTCTGTTGGTGATCTTACTCTTTAATAGCACTTTAACCACCTTTGCTGTCTTCATTTTTACCTCTCTACTGTCCATTTCCTATAAAGAAGTTAAGGAATAATTAAAATTCAAGTCAGATCAAGTAATTCCTCCAAAAACTTCCCATTTCACTCAGGTAAAATTCAAAGTGCTAACTATGTCTTGCAAGGCCCTTGATGATTGGGACTGTAGACCATATCTCTTGTCATTCCTCTTGTCTCCCACATTGCTGCAGGCACCCTAGCCTCTGTGCTGTCCTTAAAACCACTGCCATGCTCTCCCTTCAGGGCATTTGTCATGTGGTCTTTTTCTGAAACGTTCTGCCTTAGATATCAGCATGATTTTTTCCATGCTGTCTTCCATTGTTTTTGTTTTTGTCCCTCATTTAGTTTACACTTTATAAAAGCAAGGTAATTTTTTGAAATAACATTCTCCATTCTTTTTTTTTATTCCCCCTTTTCTTTGCTGTAGTTTTCCTTGTAGCATTTATGGCCATGTGGCATATTATACATGGATGTGGTGATGCACTAGACTATTCCATTCCCTTTATTTCCAGAATGTAAGCTTGTTGAAGACATGGACTTTCTTAGTCTCCTTGTACTGTGATAACAAAGTACCATCCACTGGGTGACTTAGACAATAGAAATTTATTTTCTGAGAGTTTTGGAGGCTGGAGTCCAAGATAGAAGTGCCAGCATGGTTAGGTTCTAGTGAGGGCAGTCTTTCTAGCTTGCAGACAGACACCTTCTTTCTGTGTGCTCACATGATCTTTCCTTGGTCTGTGCATGATAACTTGGAGTCTTTCTTTTTCCTTTTATTGTAAGGCCCTGAATCCTGCCAGCTTAGTATTCCACCCTATGATCTCATTGAACCATAGCTGGCTCCTAAAATCCCTTTCGCCAAATACAGCCACACTGAAGTTAGGGCTTCAACATACAAATTTTGGTGGAGAACTGTTTAGTCTATAGCAGAGACTTTATTAAATTATAGAATGAATGAATGAACTTTTTCCATGTACCTCTTGGCTCATGTGTAAAACAGAGAATGTGCCTGGACATCTATATAATATATGCAAGCATTCGGGGACAGTTAGGAGCCCTTTTAACATTCTGTAACATTTAAGTGTCTCTGTGTGCTTCAATTTTTTCTCTGTGCTTTCTGTAACATTTAAGTGTGCTTGACTCACTTATATGCAAACTCTCTCTCTCTCTCTCACACACACACACACACACACACACACACACGACTCTAAGGATAGGGAAGGTTGCTGTTCTATCTGTAGAGCAGATGTAGGCCATCATCTCTAAGTCTCAGCTCAAGCCCAGTCAATATGCTCCCTTCCACTCACCCCATGTGAAAATTTTATAGTCTTTTCCAAAGTTCAATACCATTCTAAGCAGTCATTTGGGAGGAAAACACAGTCTTTTAGTTGGAGCACCTAATTTTTTTTGGAGCTGGGGACTTTATTTCCTAAGGTCAAATAGTATCAGTCAAGTGCAGAAATCACACAAAGAGCCTAGATCTAGGGTGGCTTGCATGCTTTTACTTTGGGGGTGCCAGTTCTGCTTCCAGAGTTGCTTCTACCTTACTACTCATCCGTTCAATGCTGTCATCACAGTAAGGATTCCCTTTGACTGTGGAACATGTATCAGGAATTCATACTGGGCCTAGCAGATATATACCTTTTTCTTAAAAGGAATCCTGGAGTGGTTACAATTCATTTGTATCAGTGGACTAGTGTCTGTGTCCTCAGCATGGAACCCCAAATCAGAAGATTATAAAAGCTGGTCCATAACTACTCTTTGAGGAACTTTAGCCTTGGTCCCACTGGGGCCCTGGGTCACAGATACTTAATTGTTATATTATTTTCTGATGACTGGGAGGAAGGTTTCAAAATTGATGAATATTGCCCCACCCACTGTGCTATCATCTCATCTTAGGTTTTTTATTCCCATAGCACTTCCAGAATCCTGCCTGCCTTTACAAACAAGAGGTTATTAAGGGTGGGAGTTACTCAATTTGATGTATATTTTAAGCAGATTTTTGACATAATTTTAGCTTTCAAACTTTTTACCTTTCAAACCCAAAACTGAGTTTAACTAATAACAAAATGGTTGGATTCACTGGTTTCCAATGGACTGCAACAGAATACTCTACCTTCAAATTTGGGTCGTGCTGTCTCTAGACTTGTGGTATCATTTAAGTTTCTCTGTAAAATTCAGATTTAAAGTCATTTGTTGCACTGACCTCTAGAGTTATTTCACCACTATTTTGTTTTTTTCTTCTCGTTCTCAAAAGTAGTTTGCCCTTTGCCCCCTCCCTTATTAAGTTTCCTCACTGGAACACCAACAGTCATCTTTGCATTTTGACTGCCTATATAATTTTGTTTATATATATACTGATGTCTATCTACATCTAGCTATCTATCTGTCTGTCTATCTATCCATCTATCTAGATAGATAAACACATATATTTATCTCTTTGGCATCCTGAGAAGTTTGGCATGTTTTATGTATGAATGTCGTCTCAGTATAGAAATTCATATATGAATATCATGGGCCAGTATACAGGCTCCCAGAGAACCTCACAGCATCTTGACACTTAGGGCTAAAGAGATATTCTTATACCAAATATCTTGCTGCAAAACATTTCCATTACTATAAAGTAAAACCTCGTATCCATTAAGCAGTCAATCGTGATGCCACTGATAGCCCCGGTAGACCCTAATCTATTTCTGTCTCTATGAACTTGCCTATCCTAGCTTTTTATATGGGTAGAGTCATATAATATTTGTCCTTTTATGCCTGGCTTCTTTCACTTATGTAATGTTTTGGAGGATCATCCATGTATCAGTACTTCATTACTTCTTATAGGTGAAGAATACATACAATATTCTATTTTATGTATGTAATACAATTTATTCATCCATTAATGGATGTTTGGGCTATTTTCATTTTTTGATTATTATTAATAGTGCTGTTATAAATATATGTATTTAAGAAAACAGGTATTCAAGTCCATGCATATACATGTTCATAGCAGCAATACACATAATAATCAAAAGATGGATATAATGTCTTCATATTTCTTATGCTTTGGGTTTGTTGAGTATCTTGGACCTCTGGATTTAAGTTTTCATCAAATTTAAAATATGTAAAAGCTATGTCTTTTCTTGCTTCTCCCCTCCTTCAGAGAATCCAGTTATATGTGAATTTGGCTGTTTAGAATTATCTCACAGCTCAGTTTTTTTAAACTCCTTTTTCTCTCTGTTTAGTTTAGAATAATTGCTATTGCTGTGTCTTCAGTGTCACTAATATTTTCTTCTCCATTGTCTAATTTGCCACTAATTTCAACCAGTGTATTTTTTTAAATCAAAGACATTGTAGTTTTTATTGCTAAGAGTTTTATTTACATATTTTATATACATTCTGTTTCTATTTAATATTTGGAATAATAAATGTTTTAATATTCTTGTCCTCTGATTCTAATATCTGTGTCAGTTTTTGTTCAATTTGTGTTGATTGATTGATTTCTGTCCTCCTTATGGGTTCTATTTTTTCTTTGCAAACCTGATAATCATTGACTGCATACCAGACATTACCAATTTAGACTCAATGGGGATGGAGATTTTTGTATCTCTGGAAATATTCTTGAACTCTGCTAAGTTACTTGTAAATAGCTTGAATTTTGGGGGTCTTGCTTTTAAGTTTTGTTAGGTGATACCATAGAAACAGTTAGTTTAGGTGTAATTATTTGTCATTACTGAGACAAGACTCTTCTGAATGTTCTACTCAATGCCATGATTCATGAGAAGGTCATTTTAGCTGATGTGAACAGGCACTGTTCTTGGCCCTGTGTGAGTGCCAGGCACTGTTCAATTTAATCATCTATGGTTCTTTCCCAAATTCAGGTGGTTTTCTTACATACATGTAAGAATTAGTACTCTGCTAAATATGAAAGTCAGATGCTCTTTGTAGCTCTCTCCTCTCCGTTACTCTGTCCTGTAACCTCTAGTAGCTTGATTCTTCGAGATTCTCAGTTCTTCAATGGAGGGAATCTGCTGGTGCTGCCTCAGTTCTTTTGGCCTGCACCAAAAGCTAGAAACCCTGTTAAGGCAGTTATCTGGGGGAATCATAAGGCTCGCCTAATTCATTAACCATCTCTCAGGAAGCACTGTCGTTAGTTGCCTGATACCTATTGCCTTGAAAACTGTTGTTTTCTATATGTACCTGGCAATTTTTTTGTTGTTTGTTTTCAGATAAGAGATTAAATCTTGTCTTTGTTACTTTATTTTGGTCAGAATTGGATGTCCTTTCTCATCATTTACTTCATGATAATTGTCCTTTGATTCTCTGAACTATTCTAGTTATCTACCAAGAAGTTTCCTTTTTGTTGAAACTGGCTTGATTTAGGTTTTTCCAATTTATATCTGAAAAAAATCATGATTGACAAACAGGCAATACTCTAATAACATATTTGAATTTATAAAGCAGATTGATAAAATTAGAATCCATTTAATATTATTAAAAATTAACTGTTAAAAATTTTATTTTCTGCAATTTTTTAGTGGTAGGCCCAATTATGTATGGTTTAAGTCCTGATGAAAGGAAGAAAAATTATATTATTCTTCTATCTAGATGAGTGACAGAAGAAAACCTGACAAAGTTGGATAAGTCCACAGAAATCAGAGATGATTTCCCCTTGGTTTCTGTGTAATAATTGACAAAATCCTTTGCTCTTTCTAGCAAATGTTACTGTAACATAAATGCTTCATAAAAGGAGGATGTAACATGAGATGCAGTTTCACTTCAGGCTTCAGACACTTCTAATATGACTACTGCCCACTGCTTGAACCCTTAAGACTTTTCTGACTTGAAAATAAAACATTGCTGTGTTATAGATAGTAGTTCAAAAATACCTTAGTATGTAATCATTGCAGGTCCCATTTATTCCCTCTTATCTGTACATGAATCATCAACTCCTTTGGGAAGTGTTTTGTGATGTAAATGCTTTAACCTTTCTGGGCTATTTGACATTACTGTGTGAGAGACCATAACTCTGACCTCATACAGTGAAGCATCAGTAACTTAACAGATTGGCAGAACTGAGACCAAATGCACAGATATCTTTGACATGTAAGAGGCTATTTAGGTAGCTTTCATTGTGCCTGACATCCTTTTGACCTATGTCACTATTTATTTTTTCTATAATGATATTGTCATAAAGCTGTGTTACTAGGAAAATTTCCCTGGGAGTTTAAACATAAGAAAAAATGTTAATTTCATCACCTTGTCTTCTTATAGAATGCTTCTGCCATCTGGCTTTTAAAGGGTAAACTAGAAGGTAAGATTGTATTTTAAAAATTACCAACAGTGGTGTATATCATGGCTGAAGAAAATGTTCAGAGTTCAATGAAATGTTTTTTATATCTAAAATTGGAACTTGGTCTATAGAAATAGAGAAATGTCCTTGAAACTTCTAGAGAACAAGAAATGAAAAAATAAACAATGAGAGAAGTAACATGAAGCCAAAAATATATTTATAGAATCAAACTCTGATTCCTATTAATAGAACCTTTATCTAATAAAATTGAATAATAAAATATGCAATACCTAAAAAAGGAAATGACCATAGACCTGCTTAATAAATAATGATTTATTTTCTCGAAGATGACACGCTTATCAAATTTGAATTTGATATGAAGTTGAAAGAAATTGCGAACTTGTTAGATGACAGAAGTTGGAGTAAAAAAGATCTTAACAGGGTAGAAAATTGAGCCTAATTTTAACATTGCACTAGATACAACTTAAGTGACACAATGCAAGGTTTTTTGTGTTTTTTTTACTGATATTTAAAGTAGGAGAAGCATGTGTGTTTTTGTGTGTCTGTCTATATGTGTGTGGTACACATACATATGGAGTGATAATGTGATCATTAAGTGTCAAGTACTATGTGAACAATTTATATGCATTATCCCATGTCATACTTATGACTACCTGAGACTATAATTACTCCTATTAACTCAATTCTACCAATGCAGACACTGAACTTTAGAGTGGTAAGTGACAGAGTCGAGATATGAATCTGATCCTGGGTCCACCTGATTATGAAGGCCAAGCTCTTATTCTGTTTGCTTTCCTGGAGCTAAATATGAGTCACATTTTACATGACTACTCAAGAAACCCAAACTACATGAATGACAGTGAAATATCTAATAGTGGAGGGGTAAATGTTTTCTTTCTGACGTAAAACAAACAAAATCGAAGAAACAACAAAGCCATCAGACATGTTTCTGCTCTATAAGCTGTTGTTCAGGTTGCCTCATATAAACATAGGTGGGAGCTAAAGAAGGTCATAGTTAAACAATGGTGGACAATATGTAGGTCTGGACTCTGCTCATACAGTTTACTTATGCCCTCTGTTCATGCTGTATATTTTTTGTTACTAAATACCACAGACCGTGTGGCTTAAACAACAGAAGTTTATTTTCTTGCAGTCCTAGTCCAAGATCCAATTGTCAGCAGAATTGATTTCTTCTGAGGTTCTCTCTCCTTGGCTTGGCTTAGAGATGAATGCCTTCTTCTAGATACCATCACCTGGTCTTCCCTCTCTGTGTTTCTGTGTCACTGTCTCCTCTTGGCAGGACACCAGTCAAATTGGTTTAGGGACAATTCATAAGACCACATTTTACCCTAATTACCTCTTTAAAGATCCTGTATCTAAATCTAGTCACATTATGAGGTATTGGGGTTAGGACCTTAACATATGAATTTTGAGGGAACAAAATGTACCTCCTAGCATATGCTAAGGATTGATACGGTGTACCATATGATCCAATTTCAGATAGAGGCCAGAGGGCCTAGTTTTATTACTTGGAAAGGCTGAGGGAACTCAACTCAAGATGGGATATTTCAGATGAGTGTTTAAGTGGTCTCCCGTGGTCAGATAGTCTGTCTCTACCAGGGTCCAATAGCATGATGTATTCTGCATTTTTTTTTTTTTTTTAATGGAGTCTTGCACTGTCGCCTGGGCTGGAGTGCAATGGCACAATCTGAGATCGCTGCAACCTCCACCTCCCGGGTTCAAGCGATTCTCCCTGCCTCAGCCTCCCCAAGTAGCTGGGATTATAGGCATACACCACCACACCTGGGTAACTTTTTGTATTTTTAGTAGAGACAGGGTTTCACTATGTTGACCAGACTGGTCTCGAACTCCTGACCTTGTGATCCACCCGCCTCAGCCTCCCAAAGTGCTAGGATTAGAGGCGTGAGCCACCATGCCCTGCCAATACTTCTTAATATTATAAGGATATGCTCGGTCACGTGACTCAAGTGGCCTTAAAGCTCTAGCCTTAAAGCTTGAACCTGGTATAATACCCATTATTGCTGTGGGTCTCACTCAAAACTGGCTCTATCATGCATTGTGCTTCCTTAACCACAGTGGAAAGTAAAACATTAAATACTTTGTTTTTATTTTGGAAGGGCTGTTTCAACCCTCTTCCAAAAATATCATATCAAGGTTATTCAAAGAAAGAAAGTGTTATGGTGTGGTTTTAGTTGTACCCCTAAAAACTTTGTAAAAATTTGGCTAGGCCCTGAATCTTCGTGGGTTTTATCTCCAGTTTTTGAATCACATGTGTCTCTTTAAATAGTAACAGCTACTTTTTCACCCAGCTTAATGAGCATGTAAACAAAGTGATGGATCAATATGCTGTTTATATTATGTAGACCAGATTTCTTTAGATTGTATTATAACTGCACTGTAGTTAACCTAGCTCTTGGGACACATAGTAAATGAACATTATTGCCCCTTCCACGTGAATGCAAACAGTTTCTAATTTTCCCTTCTGGATAAAGTAAGAAAGCCCTCCTTTACTAAATCCATAGCCTTATAGCATACAGGAACCTGGGGCCATATTAATCTACTCTACATAAAACCACATCTAGCACAGAGGCTGCAATTGAAGCCACTAGTGGGTAAAGTTTATGATATCCTAACATTTCAACTTCAAATAGCCATTGCTTTTACTGTGTTTGTAGAAGCCAATGTTGTGAATTAGCAACAGTTCTTGGAGTTCTCACTATGGTGCTGTATTTTTTTTTTATAATGGGAATGTGCTTCCAATACCCTGCCACTCATAACTATTCAATTTTATGTACTAGACTTTGGAATAAAGCATTCCTGAAATCTAGTTCTACCTTATTCCTCTGGCCCTTGTTGGTCCATACTAACTAGGCCTTGATACCCTTTGAGGTGGAGTCCCTTTCCTCAGTTATTGGCACCAGAATGTTTTGGCTAGTTCGTGTTATAGGCCTAGGGAGTAGAATGGGAGGAGGAAGGTGGGGCAGATCCTAGAGGAGAATAACATGCTATATTGTGGGCAAAAGTCCTCTGCATTTTTTCTAAGCAAGTGGCAGTGGGGGGGAGGGTAGCAATTATTAACATAGAGGGATGGACAATTTCTGCAAGCTAAGAGTTGAAAGGATTCTGAATATAGAAAATTTTCAGAGACGTATACCCAGATGTGTCTATCCAAAGTGCTAAGGTACCATTTATCTTTCAACCAGGCAAGAGCCAGCACTTTTGCATCACAGAACTGCCTTGGTTGGACATAACCTTCTCTGGAGTTAAGGCATTCTGTTAAGTACTGGTCCTCATTCTCGATTTTCTCTAATCTTCTGATCTGGAATATGAAAGCCTTTTGTTAGGCTATCAAAGAGACCTATTGAATTTCAGTATTTAATTTTTAATTACCTGTTAATCACCCACAGCTTTTCACTCTTTTTCTAGGTTAGCAGTGGTGCTTAGCAGTTGTGTTCCCTTTCTCATACTATTTAAGCATCTGATACTTCGCAGCAGCTAGAGCGTTTCCCTCCACTGGTATCTTATCTCAATTCACCACCAGGGAGAGTTTTAATAATTGTATCATCACCTTGAGCCAAGGATTTTTCTGTGTTCTACCTACTACCAATAATTGTATCTTCATTGACAGATGGGTAGTAAGTGAGCTCCAAAACCACACCATAACACTTTCTTTCTTTGAATATCCTTGATATGAAATATCACAGTGTGGTTCTCTGGAAGCATATGTTGAGATTGAGATTTTCTGCAGGATAATTATTGAATGATAACATTGGGGGTTGGAGGAATATGGTAGGATACAAGATTGAGCAAAAGAAAAAGACAAATTGCCATGAAATCCCAACAAAGCATGGACCAATGCCACGGGAAGATCGGGAATATTCCCCATGAAAATCTGATTGATTTGGGTTTTGGTTGGATGAAATGGCTAGGCTTTGTATCACACTTCACACATCTGCCCCCATGCCATTCTGTAAGGGTTCTTTCTTGACAAGGTATCACCTTGCAGCTTAGGAAATTGGAAAGAGTTGACAGTTGGAGGGTATATGCCTTAGTAGCTGAGGCAACATATCCTTCCTTGAAGAATATGAACGATGTATCTCAATTTGCAACAAAAAAGTTAAGTTATATTCTCTATTCAACATGCATCTAGCAATAAAACTAATATCAGAGCAATCAAATAACCACATCAATGTCAATTTTAAGTGGATCATTTAAGAAAAAATCTAATTTCCCAATACTTAGCCTATTCCCTGTGTATATTACCCCAATTTTGTTTCACAAAACAGTCTCTTGTGTGCTATTGAGAATGTGTTTCATTCCAGTAGATATTTTTCTGTTTCTTCATTTTCTAGTGACAAATTTGTATAGTAATACAGTTCATTCTCCACATATGAGTACTGCTCTGTTTTTTTCTGAGAAAGCAGATTATTTTAAAAAGCATTTATAGGGAATGGAAATATGCCAACATACTCTTGGCTTCATTGTATTTATGCAAGGACCCAGTTACTTAAAAATATTTATTTTAGAACAAAAATGAAACTAATACAGAAAATAAAAATGAGATAATAGATATTTATTTTTAAGCCACTAAATTTGAGAATAAGTTATTATGCAGCAATAAGTAACTCAGTTATGTCTGTTTATTTATTTATTTAAAGCCTGTGGCAATAATTCATAAAGGCAGGAACTCTGTCTGGTTTATGAACTGCTTTATTTCTAGCACCTAGTACAGAACCTTGTATGGCAGATACTCAATAAAAGCATGGTGAATAAATAAAAAAATAAATGAAAGAATGAACACATAGATACTAATAAAAGCTCTTCAAACATGAGGTGGACTTTTTCAGGAAGAAATGTTTCTCTCGTTACCAGATGTGTTCAACAATAATCTTGTTGAAAGTTTGGCAGTGAGAAAATTTGAAAAATGAGATTTTTGTTAAGTGAATCTGGAGGCTCAACCTGGAGATTCAGAAACTCTCTTATATGGTTTCTTTATGTCTCCATACATTCCTCTCTCAAATGAAACAAAACTTCCCTCTAAGCACCCTTGTGTAAGCCTTCAAGCAATGCAGTATTTTATAGTATCGAGCAAAAAATTCTTCTGGAGAAAAACTCTAGTTATATATATATTATGTACAATACACACACACACACCCCACACACACACACCTATATATATACACCTACTTAAAATATAATTTCTGGTTATATCACATTCTTACTTAGAATGGAATAGCAGGTAATGATAAATACCTTTTCTTTGAAAAGATGCTGAACTTCCAAACCAGATATCTTGAACCTGAATTTAATTTAGTTTCTTTCTGGATATATTTCTGTGGGCATATTATTTTGATTCCCTAAATGCCAGCTCAGGCTCGGACATGCTTTAAAATCAGTGCTATTAATTCATATGTCTGCTACACATAATCAATTTCACATTTCACAAGCATCTTAACACAACATATCCACAAATTAACCAACAGTTTTCTTAAACCAGTCCTATTTTACCAATATCAAGTACCTCTTCCTCCTGTGTTCTGATGGTTAATGTTGCCGCCATTGAGTCACTGAAGCCATTCTAGATATACATTCATCTACACTACACTGAATTTGGATTATTTTATAAAAGGCATCAGGAATTGTTCTCTTCCTGGATATGTCAATGGGCCTCAAGGCCAACTGAGTTGCCATCTTCATATCTTGTATATATTGGTGCTGTGGGACTCATCAAATAATATTTCAGCTATATTTTTATGTATCTCTCTCTTCTATATATCTTTGCTCTTTTGTGGCAGAGAGGAATTTCTATTCACCTTTGTATTCCTGTTACAAAGCACAGAATCCGACATAATTAAGCATTTGGAAAATTGTTTAGTATAGTTGAACAAATAAATATTACATGTTTCAATATGTAAGTTAGAAATGAGTTATATATAATATATAAATTATTATCTAGTA
>NW_012099333.1:115854-151454 GCF_000951045.1 Mandrillus leucophaeus | reverse complement strand
TAAAAATATATAAAGTTGTAGATATTTGAAAGCATTTAATGCTGTGCCAAGAAAATAGTGAGCCTTCAAATAATTTGTGAAGATAAATTAGGGAAATTCTGATGTAGAAATTTAGGAACAAAAAGTTGTCAGTTTGAGAAATTGCCTTGCTCTGCCAAATGTGAGACATGTGAACCTGAACCAGGTCACTCCTAAGATCTTGTGTCATGAGAAAGACAGGACTCTCTTAAGTTTCTTTATTTCTAAAATTTTGGTCCTTTATTGTGTCTGTGTATGTCTATATTTATGTACATAAGTATGGATTTCTGTTAATATTGTCTTACTTGCATTTTAAGATAATATGCTATGCCTTACTCACATGTTATTATTGTTAGCATTTAGTATGATATCTATCACATAATAGGGAGTTAGTACATGTATATTAGGTGAATACAACAGTAACATTTACTTTACATTTTCAGTTTGATGCTGTTTCTAAATGAATATTCACTGCTATTATTTTGCTCTATGTTCATTCAACCCTGGTAAATCGGGTCTTGCAACTTGGCTTCAATCTGTATGGAAGAATCAGTTTTAAAAGTATGTGTCAATCTTCATAATCCTTGTTGAAGTGGATTCAATGCCACCTTCAAGTCCTTAATGTATTTATACCCACTTTTGCTGGAAAATAAATGATACACAAGCTATACTTTACTGATCTCAACCATTGTTTCATAATGAAAATATCACAAGAGGAATTTATACAGCAATTAGACTGAGTATTTAAAGAACATACAGAACTTTAATCAATCCTCTTTCTTATGGTCTGGTTTATTATGTTAATATAATATAAGTAGAGTGAAGCACAAAAACTATATTAACTGTTGCTTTTCTTTCCTGTTGGTCTCATTTCTTGATAAGAATGTCCAGATGGCAAAGAATCGAGGGGGAGTCACTATATAGAATATTTCGTGGACAAATTAGTATTTTAAAACCTCCATGTTAGAGTTTTAATTGATTAAGAACAGTTACCTTGATGGCTCTGTTCAGAGGATTTCTGAATCTCAATGGGAAAAGAATGAAGAATTTTAAGATCTGTCTTCATTGTGGAAGTAGGGAGTGGCTAAAAGTAAACCACCTCTTTGCCTTTCCTGGACACTTTCTCCTACTGCCCAACCAAGACAAAGAGGCAAATGGGAATGATGTGATTTCAGGGTATTGTCATTAATGCTTGGATAAAAATAATCTAAGTATTAATTGTATAGCTAAGAGCAGAGCTTCTGAGTGTACCTAATAATAAGCCTTGTGATGTAAGAAGTAGGATGATGGACAAAGAAGCCATCTGTACTGTGTTACCAAGAAACAAGCATCTTCTTATAAAGAAAGTCGTATCTGGTAGGACTTTTCATTGGAAAGTATATGAGTGAAGGGGAGATCTTCTGGCCTGTTTTAATACATTTTCTGTTGCTATAGCAGAGTGCTACAGACTGGGTAATTCATAAAGAACAAAATTCATTTGGCTCATGGTACTGAAGGCTGGAAATTTCAAGAGCATTATGTTAATATATGGTGAGTATCACCCCATGGAAGAAGGGCATAAGGCAGAAGAAAGCATGTGAGACGGAGACAAACAGGGGGCTGAAACCCTGCGGTAATTAACCCACTCCAGTGATAATGGTATTAATCCATTAAGAAGAGCAGAGCCCTCATGACTGAGTCACCTCTTAAAGTTCTAACTTCTCAGTACTGTTGCATTGAGGATTAAATTTCCAACAGATGAACTTTAAAGAATACATTAAAGCCATAACATTATCAATATTAGAAAAGTGTCTATACTTTTAAAAAATGAAAACACTTTTTGCTCTTGTAAGCCCAGCACATTAAGTGTTCAAAATATTAGCCTAATCAGCATTTTTGCATATTATTCTAGAGGCAGTAAGACAAGATCACTTAAATGTTTCTAGATACACAGGCTCACAGATAGGCTCACATTATGACTTGGGTTTGATGGCAGTGGCAGCCTGTCTGGAGTGGCTGCTGCCATGACTCAGGCTGCAGTGGGGGAGGCCTGGCCGGGGCTGTGTGCCCCAGGAAGCGGGTGGGAAATAGGGACAGGTAGAAGTCCTCTTCCCTTCCCAGTTAGAGATGTGGGAATCCCGCCCTCCCGGGTGCAACTGCAGCTGCCCAGCTGTGACTGTGGACTGAGGCATCAACGCACTCTTGAAGGCCTGGGAAATGCCCCTGTCCCTGCAGGCTCACAAGTGCCTGTTCCCACTTCCTGGCCTCTCCCCACTCCCGATGACGGCTCTGATTTTGGAACAAAGTTGTGGACGATCCGGGGCACTCTCATGACCCAGATATGCACATGCTTGGGGCAGCATTGACACACCAGGGCCCTGCTGCCTCGGCTCCCTCTGGACTTTGGGCACTGACCAACACGAGAGGGAGACCAAGAGCAGGTAAAGGCCACTCAGCGCAGGCCTACAGGCACCCCTTAGAACGAACAGCCTGGGTGCTGTGGGCACCATGGATAGCAGGTTAATGGCAGTAGGAGGTAGACAGGCTATTGGGTGGAAAGAGATGGGTCGCCAATGAAATCCCACCTTCAGGCCACAGAGGGTCTGAGACCTGGGAGCCTGGCTGCCAGTTCAGTCCACAGGAGTGAGAACTTACGGTGATTTTTGCGGGTCTGCCAGTGGCCGCCCATGGACCAATCAGCACACACTTCTCCCCTCTGAAACCTGTAAAAATCCCCAGACTCAGGCCAACTCCAGCAGACAAGGGGAAGACTTGCCTGCAGAGAGGAGGTACTCACTGTGGGTTTCCTCTCTGCTGAAAGCTGAGCAGACGATGGGAAGACCTGCCTGCAGTGAGGAGCTACCCACTGTGAGTCTCTTCTGAGCTGTTCTGTCGCTCAATAAAACCCTCTTCGTCTTGCTCACCTTTCACTTGTCCACCTACCTCAATCTTCCTGGATGCTGGACAAGAACTGGGGGTCTGCTGAATGATGGGGCTGAAAGAACTGTAACGCAAACAGGGCTGAAACACGCCCGTTGCTCGCCACATTGCAGGTGATGAGAAGCGAGGAGAGAAGAGCTGCAGCCCTTCGGGGAGCCCAGACCTAGGAGCTCTCGGAGTCATGACTGTGACACCCTCTTTGGAGCTCTGTGGTTGCTGGTGTCTCCAAGCTTCCAGGCACCACCACCACATTCCCTGGTGCCTGGAAGCTGCTTGTGGTACGCCTGGTCCAGCCACAGCCTCACAGAGAACCAGCGCCTGTGCGATTACCTGGAGCTGCCTGCCCTGCCACAGCGTGTCTGGTTATGTGCAGTGGCGGGACCCCAGGCTCACTCACTCACACACCCCTCACTGCTCCACGCCTGTCTTGCCCTTGGCAGGCGTGGCATCCAGACCGGTAGCATGAGCCAAGCGCAGCCTGCCAGGCCAACTGTGCGGAATGAGCCCAGTGGGCCTCAGCAAAACTCAGGCAAAGGTGCCATCAGCCACAGAGTTTCTGGCCAGGAAAGTGACACTCCAAGGATCCTGTGACAGTTTCACACCTAACAAACTGGAAAGTATTGTGTGTGCCTGAAACTGTTCAAAATAGTTATTAAATTTGATAGTTAATACTCACCAAAGATAGTTTTTTTTTCTTTTTTTTTTTTTTTCTTGATAATCTGTTTTGGCATTGTGTTCTTATTACCACCCAAGAGTATACATTATATGAATATGTAAAATCCCTAAATGTTATTACAAAAGCCATTTCATTTTTATAATTCTTTTTCTGAATGGGAACAAGAGTCAGACTCCCAAGAGAAGGAGATACCAAAAGTTAACCATATATTCAGGACCCCAGAAAATGAGCTGTGTTTCAGCGACGGGCTTCAATTCCAGCAGGGAATGGAGATGCTACAGGAAAGAAAGCATACAGACCATAGGGCAGAAGTGGTAGGAGCACAGAAAGATGGGGAGACTGTGGCTCACAGAAACTCACTGCCCACACGCTCCTGGAATATCTAATTTATATCAAGACAGCTAATTCCACACTAGTCAGTACTGGAAAAAAAGCATTAGCAGTTTATGTCAGATTGATCTAGGAACTGGTTAAATTTGAATCCACAGAGGAAGTAGCTCCGTGATAGTGGATGACAGTATCAATTTTTACAACAAATAATTATTTAGCACTCGCTGTGTGCTAAATACTGATAATATGGCACTGAACAAACAGAGAAAACTCTTCTTTTAGTAAGTTTACATTTTGGAGAGTGTGATGAAAATATGCAACAATAAAAATATAGTCATCATTTAGAGACTGTGATATGCACTTTGAAGGTAATATACCAGGAAATGAGAAATAGTTTAAAAGATTTTAGGACAACAGAAATAGTCTGGGAAGGTGACAATAGAAAATGGGTGAGATAAAAGTAAGTTATCCACTAATAAAGAGGCACTGTTTTCAGTGCCATATTCACAGAAGCACAAATGTACAGCACTAGCAATATGCTCATAGAACTAGAACACCATGTGGACCCCATTTCAGCTAGACAATACGATGCTATTTGCCAAGAATTTGGCAGAGAAAATTGTTTCACAAAGTGTTAGTGTAATTGAAATACAAAGACTATTTTTTTAATCAAACTATTAGATCTTTAAATACTATAACAAAAATAGCTTTGTTAATGTCTACATATGCTGGAGGTGAATTAACATCTTGTATGTTTCCTTTAGTTTTGCTTTTTCAGTTATACACAATCGCAAAGGTTTTTCTCCCCCAGGGAAACAAATACTAGACACTCGTTTTCATTGAAAACAAGAAAAACAATACTAATACCTTCTATTTTATAATATTTTTAAAGCAATATTCAAATTATCACACTTCAAATTATAATGTAAATACTGTTTTGGTCAGAGAAATCAATCAATTTAATTGAAAAAAGTACATTGTAGCTTGAAATTTTCATTACTTTTATAACCTCTGGTAGAAACTATCCCTCTTACTAAGAATAGTTGTAGCCCCTTGGGTTCCTGGGGCAAATGTAGAAAACAGAAAGATTATGTCAAATAATCTCATACAATTATGTTAGAGGAACCTCATCTAATTATATCACATTTTTTTTTTGGTGAACTTTCAGGAACTTAATGCACACAGGACCCACACTAAGCACTAGTAATTTTCTAGATGGAATCCTACACCTTGCAACGTTGACAGCAAATATATCCTTTGCATCATCCTCAATGTCTAGCATTCATTGTTCAAAGAAATGAATTTTAAAAATTGTAGATACAACTGGGTGCAGTGGCTCACGCCTGTAATCTCAGCACTTTGGGAGGCCAAGGTGGGTGGATCACCTGAGGTCAGGAGTTGGAGACCAGCCTGGCCAACATGGTGAAACTCCGTCTCTACCAAAAATACAAAAATTAGCTGGGTGTGGTGGTGGGCGCCTGTAATCCCAGTTGCTCGGAAGGCTGAGATAAGAGAATTGCTTGAATCCAGGAGGCGGAGGTTGTAGTGAGCCAAGATCACATCATTGTACTCCAGTCTAGGCAACAAGAGTGAATTTCTGTCTCAAAATATATATAGATAGATAGATAGATAGATAGATAGATAGATAGATAGATACTACCTACTATTTCGGGAAAAAAATGAAGATGGAGCATTTTGTCATAGAAATAATGCAAATATTTTACCAGGTAGATCTATTGATACATAAGACCATAAGAATGTCATAATCATTCCTAGCCATGCCTTCAAAATTATGAAAGTGAGGTCAACTGCTAGGCTTCACAGCTTAAGAAGGTAGTCAAAAGGAACTCTTGCATGTCCAATTATGTATTCTTATAAAAGATTCCCTCAACCAATTGATCTGTATATAGAAATCTATAGATATAAACCGTATTTTATCAAACCTAGAACTGAGGCATTCTTTTTTTTTTTTCTTTTTCTTTTTTTTCCTTGAGATGGGGTCTCGCTTTGTCACCCAGGCTGGAGTGCAGTGGCATGATCTCGTCTCACTGCAACCTCCGCCTCCTGGGTTCAAGCAATTCTCCTGCCTCAGCCTCCTGAGTACCTGGGACTACAGGTGCATGCCACCACACCCGGCTAATTTTAGTATTTTTAGTAGTAGGGTTTCACCATGTTGGCCAGGATGGTCTCGATCTCCTGACCTTGTGATCCGCCCGCGTTGGCTTCCCAAAATGCTGGGATTACAGGCGTGAGCCACTGCACCCGGCCAAACTGAGGCATTCTTTACAAGACGTACCCAGTGCCTCATAGCTCCCTTTACTCTATCTAAGTTCAACATGAGTTGCTTTCACTGTTCAGCAATCCCTTTGGTGACATTCCTCACCATTTAGCAAGACAGGTAAATGTATCCCTTTTTCTCTTATGGAAATGCATCTGACTCATGAAAAGTACTACTGAATTGTTGAATATTTTTATTTCTTAAGTCTTTCTATACTTTTGGGGGGTATTTCTTCTAATGAACTGAATCAGGATATTATCAATTTTTAGTACTCATTTACATGTAGCTCTTCTTGTAAAGATTTACATTTTATGGACGTTCTTTTAAAAACATGATAACTTGATTCAAATAAATAGATGCAGGATATTGACACTGAAGGCAGGCTGGGGCACCAGTAAAATTGTACCAGTAGACAATCACAAAAATGGCTGCATAAAAGACTCTTTTAACTTTTGTAAAACAAGATAGATCATCTTACAGGAGTTACAAGGAAAACCCATTTCTTCCTTTGAATAAGCAATGAAAAAAATACGGATAATGAAAAACACACAGGAAAACAACTAATATTCTCCTTTTAAACATTCCTGGAAAGTAAGCGCTATGTATTAAGTTCTTGTGAAATAAAAGTTAAGCATAACTAAGGAGAAAAAAAGAAGAAATAAAACATGGATCTATCAAGCATCTAGTTCCAAATAAGAGGCATTCATGACTGACTAACTGAAGCAGACATGTAATATTTTGAGTCAACATTAAATAGCTCTCAGAAATCATAGAGCAAAACATGTCACAGACAACTGGCAGAGACTAAAGGAAAGGAAAGCAATACCAAGATTATGCCACCTTGTACCTATTGCCACTCCACTGAACTACTGACTCAGCTGAAGTCTCCATAAATAATCTCTGACAAACTCAATGACTTTTTGTTACTATTCTAAGATTCTAAAGGCTGGGTAGAAACATTCCATTGGCTAAATCTACTCAGATCCTTATATTTGTTGTCTAGGATATGGGGAAACGTATATCTGCCCACCTTGAGCTTTCATAATAGGGAATGTAACACTGACCTCATCTCTATTGGCTTTTCTATAATAAAGAAAGTATCTCCTGAGCACTCTTCAAGAGAACCATCTTCCAGTTCATTATACTACCTTGGGTTTTCTTTTCCTTTTTTTTTTTTTTTTTGCCCAGGCGGGAGTGCAGTGGTACCAGCTCCGGCTCAATACAAGCTCTACCTCCTGGGTTCAAGTGATTCTCCTGCCTCAGCCTCCTGAGTAGCTGGGACTACAGGCATGTGCCACCACATGCTAATTTTGTATTTTTAGTAGAGATGGGGTTTCTCCATGTTGGTCGGGGTGGTCTCGAACTCCCAACCTTAGGTGATTCCCCCCACCCTCAGCCTCCCAAAGTGCTGGGATTACAAGCGTGAGCCACTGTGCCTGACCACTACTTTGGTTTTTCATCTAACATATAGCAACACGCAGTAAATTGCTCCAGCATATTGTAATACAAATAGATCCCTAATCTTTTACACACACAAATAAATATTCTTACCCTCTTCCCCAAATGAGGCGTCCACAAATCTCAATAGTAATTGCATTTAGATTTGTTATTTTTTGTTCACTGTCCTAAATCTGTCTTGACATTGAGCAAACTATGGACAAAATTGTAAAGTTAACTCTACTAATGCAGCCTACATAAAAAACCAGACTGAAAATTACTTAAGATGTGCGAATGTATGCGTAGCCACCTTATTCTCTCTTCATTTCTACAAAACTCGTCTGTGTTATGTCATCATTTTTCCACTTAACTGTCAGAAATTCAAAACATGATGGTATCGATTTGTATTGAATTAATGCATTGGCCTTCTAGAGATTTATGATCTCTAATATGAAACTTCTTGGCACTATTTATGAAAATGGATCAATAATAAATAGTATAAATTTAGTCACTGTGCAAACAAGTATGAGTGAGATAATTTTTGGAAGGAGAACTTCTTAACACTCTCATATAACATTATGTAAATGGCAACCATGTGTAAGATTGGTCTTTAAAGAGTTAAGTTGTTTGAGGTACACAAATACTTTACACCAATCAGAGAAAAAAGAACATAACTTACTTTCCTCATCCTACCTCCACACTCCTATACACCTTATCTCTTGTGTAGTGTTAATCTGGGCTAATGATCTTTTGTTTTAAGCTGATGCAGGTAGTTTAATATGGTCAATAGTAAACATAGTCTGAATATCTCTGTTATGCACATTTCATGACACATTTAAGAAGCACTGGACAGAAATAGAAAGCAATACCTTTCTCACATTTGCTTTCTATTATTAATGTCAGAAGTCATCTATCCATTTCATCTGTATCCATCTATCTAGCTACCTATCTATCATCTATGACTATTTTCACTCTCCTCCTGGTCTTATCTTTGCCTTATCTAAATATGTCAGAGATGGCAAGTGTTTAGTAACAGAGTGATTTATAAAAATACAACCAAACCACAGTCCTGTCTCAAATGGTGAGGCTGGCCAGCATATGCAACTAATTCTCACGGAGACATTCTGGAAAACCAATGACAAGACTGGGACTCTGGGCTAGCCCCAGGGCAGTCAGCAGTGGTAGACTGCTACACACAGCCTCATGTGTAAAGTTTCTGAACTGACACAAAGCTTAATGGAAATGAACCTTGACGATGTGGCCAATCGAGTGTAAGTGACATCCTGCTTGGCATGCCACGATGATTTTTTCTTTCCTCTCTTGAAGGCATAATGCTTCCTGTGGGAAACCCTGACTTAAAATGCCATTGTGTGCTTAGACAGGAGATTTACCAACCCTGAATAGGATGTAAGTGAAATAAAGACCCTAGAAACAGGCTCTTCCTTATCCTCACACTCTACCACTCTCACCAACCCAATGAAAGTGAGAATAACTACACCTGTTTCATCTGATACAACGTTTAAATGATAGAATATCTCATAGAAGTTAAAATATGAGAAGTCTGTGAAAAATGAAAATTGACACCAGTAATTTCACATTTATTGGTTATCTATTATAATAAATCATTTATTGTTTTAAAACCTGTGGAGAATTAATGAAAAATAAGACAATCTGTACCTGCTATCCAGGATCTGCAATTAAGTTGAAAAAATAAGATATATAAGAAAACAATCACAATGACTAGGGTAGCTACTGATGTCTAGGAGTGGTATAGATAGACAATGCTCTAAAAAAATTGTTTTAATGTAGAAGCAAATTAGTAAATAAACTAAGTTTGAAATCTCCTTCCTTTCAATGAAAGTGATTCTATTCCAAGTGAACATGTTAGAATTTATGCATGCTCAATATTACCTGCACTTCTATTTTGATTTTCAAAAAAAACAGTAGAACTAGATTTATTAAACCTTCTGTTACCCCCTCTTTTTAAATGAAATCTGAAAATATGAGCTCAGGCTCAAGTGAGAAGGATAAGCTGTGAAATGGAACATGTCAAATCAGAATAGACTGTATGCAAGGCACTGGTATAGGTAAGAAACAGATGAAGTTTTTAGCGAAAGGCTCTTGACTTTAATTCAAGTGAGAAATAGTTTTGAAGAAATCCTATGCTCCCAGGCACTTTTTAGCCAGTGGACCAGAAAGATATGTGTGTGGTTTGCTGGGTTAGACATACAATTAAACTAGTCATTAAAACACAATATAATAAATATTATGATAGATAAAATATGAAGTATTAAAAAAATTTAGGACAGTAACCAAATCACACATGGAATCAGGAGAATACCTCGAGGCTTTACAGAGTGACATTTAAGCTCAGTTCTAAAGCATGAGTAGGAAATGCCTGAATTTTTGTTGCCTTGATTGGTGTATAGCTAACAATTACTGCCTTCTTAGTGTGAATTCAGTTCCATGCCTTCACAATTTAATCCATAAAATAATTCTTTGGAGTAGGTAATATTACCTATAATAATGAATGTACGCAGAGGATGAGAATGTGCTCCAGGTCATGCAGTTAGTGACCAACTAGACTTGATTCCCAATCGGTCTCACTCCACAGCCTGAAGTTATACTGCTCATCCACATCCACAGCTAGTGCTGAGTTATACTGCTCATCCACATCACTCTGGTGCTAGGCACAAGTGACAAAGGAAGTGGAAAGAAGCAGAGACTAGAAAGAGCATCCCAAGCAGAGGAATGGAAAGTGTAATATTTTAGAGGAAAGATAATGCATCTGAAAGAAATATTAAACTGAGAGATGGAAGTAGCGAGAAATGAGACTACAGAGGTGTATAACTGCCAGTTAATACAGTGTTGTGCAAGATATATTAACCGTGTTTAACCTATGAGCAATGAGTCCCTAAAGAGCTGAGAGCAGACATGTGATAAACTTAGGAATATTTTTCCAGTGGCAGTTTGGAGAACCGGTCATGTGATGAGTGGGATAACTTGTGATAGAAATACCACTGAGAACTTATTATGAGGAATCCAGGTGTGAGATTATGATGGGCAGGGCCCGGGTTGTGGGAGCGAGCTATGTAAAGAAGTGCACGGACCAGGCACGTTGGCTCACACCTGTAATCCCAGTAATTTGGGAGGCTGAGGAGGGCAGATAGCTTGACCTTAGAAGTTTGAAACTAGCCTAGGCAACATGTTAAAACCCTACCTCTACAAAAAAATACAAAACCTTAGCCAGGCATGGTGGCATGGGCCTGTAGTCCCAGCTACTTGGGAGGCTGAAGTGGACGGATTGCTAGAGTCGGGAAAGTCAGGGCTGCAGTGAGCCATGATTGGGTCACTAAACTTCAGCCTGGGTGACAGAGCAAGGCACAGTCTCAAAAAACAAACAAACAAAAAAAGGGTAGTGCATCAGTGCTTGGCTTTCAGAATGATTGGAATTATTTAAAAGGTATAGTAAAAAGAAATGAGATGTTGTATGTGGTAGGAAAAAGAATAAGAAAAAGAAATGCATAGCATATTGGCTGGGGAAACCGCATGTAAAACGGTGCTGTTTACTGAGAAAGGACATGCAGAAGAATGAGCTAGCCTCAGCATTATTATTTTCCCCATAGCTGCTGTCCTATGGGGAAAGCTTGATTAATTGAACCACCAGTTAGTTAAGTTTGGATGCATGGATACATCATCTTAAATGTATCCAAACTTAACTAACTGGTATTCAATTCATCAGAACCCTAGTTTAAAACCAGGGTTAAACTAATCTCCATATTACACCTCAGCAGCTAACACAGCTCCCCCTTTGAAAATAAATAGGTTATCATGTACTAGTCTGTGAAGCCAATATAGATATTGTGAGGAAAGTCTATTTGTCAACTTCCCAATGGTAGGTGAGGATGTGTACTGGGAGTGGGGCCTTTCAGGGAGTGCTCCCTGCCCTGTATGAATTGGGATAATCTGCAAATGGGGTAGTCATGCTCCTGGATAATTATCTTGGAAGCATTAAAATAATCGAGTGACCCTTTAGGTGCATTTTAAGAAGTGATTTATTTAACCTTTGAACAATGACACAATATGACTGTTTCATACACTATCATACAAGAGAGAGAAATAACTGTGCATATAGCAGTCTTTGATTGCACTCAAATACTGCTTTGTTTTTTTCATTACATTTATTACATTTTTTCACTACATTATGTATACATTCTGTGTTTCTGAGAGTTCAAAGAAGTAAATTCAACAATGATTTAAAAATTCTATGCTTTTATTTTAATAGCTAATTTAAGAAATGTAGGATAGGCAACTGTGGACTCATCCAGATGACCACCTAATATCCCAGTGCAGTCATGCATTTATCTTGGGCTAATGAGAATAGAAGTGGGGGCATCTGAAGGTCAAATGGTGACATGTCATCAGGTACAAGGAAAAGTTGCAAAGCAATTTAAACAGTGAAGAATGGGTGAATTGATTTTCTTCATGACACATGGTACTATAGGTAGTATTAGTGATATGAGATATTATGAATAAATGTTTAAAATGATCCTATGCCATTGTAGGAAGAAGCATATTCACAAAGCTAGTGTTGACTTAGCGTTAACTAAATGCATCAAATTGATTAAATTATAGTATTAAATTGAACTCTATTTCTGTAGTAGTTTTGGTAATACTTAATTTGTATTTTTTAGAATTATTTTGTAATATTATCATAAAATAGGTACTGAAAAAAGTAGTTTATACCTACTTTTGCTATTGTAATAATTTCATAACCTGTATAATAAAAGTGACTTACTTTTAAAATTACAACTGTTCTGCATTACTCAAGTTTGTGAGGTACTGTTCGATATAGCTAAGATATTGACATAGTATGAAGACTTTTAGAGATAATCATTTAAGAATTATTTTGTTATCGAACACCCCGCAATAGAAACCTTAAACTGAACCCAAGGTAAATGCAAAGAATGAATTACCAATTTTTGATAATTTTAGCCTAGAGTGACTATATTGGTATTTACAGCATTGAGCAGTAGACATTTGAAAAAAATAGTAATTCTTAGAATAACATGGGAAAATATTTGATCAATTTGTTGTTGGGAATGGTAGCACACATAGTGGTTAACTGCAGAATCTTTAAAATTGAGACTTGGGCTTGAATCTTTGCCCCACCACTTAATAGTTATATAACCTTTGTCTGTTATATAGCTATATATAGTTGTCAGAGGAAAGCTGGTATACTGTAACTATCTGACAAATGACTTTCTCAACCAGGGATGATCCTGAGCAGTCATATTTGTATTACATGATTCTACTCCTGCCCTGGAGTGGAATCCAATACTAATTGGACCAGGAGTATGCACATGTCTCAAACTGGCCTAATTGTATTCTTCCTTCAGAGAATGTGGATTTGGGACTAAGACAGTAGATTACTATGAGCTCTATGCAGCCCAAAATTTATACTTTGGGCTGTGGAACTCCATCTTATCCCAGTTGTACTACAAAAAAAGGAGAACATTTATCTCTTGTTAGAAAAAACAATAAAGCAAATGTGCTGAAAAATGAAAGAAGAAAAATCACTATGTGGTATAGAGAGAATGTGGCTGAAAGAGATCTCATTCTCTCTACTTAGAGGAGAATGAGATATGTAGGTCTAGTTGATTTAGTTACAACCAATACTGATTAAGTATCTCCTACATATCAGGCTCAGTGCTAAGCTCTATACAACTCCCTATAGTTGAGTGCAATATCATGCCTTGCATTTTTCTTACATAATAATGCTTTTAAGGATTTTTACATTAAAATAGATCTTCTATATAAAGCACCTACTATGTGTATAACCAACGTGAATTTCCTGCTTCTCTCCAGGTGGTGTTTTCCGACACCGCAGTTAATTATGTTTTATCTTTTTGTAGTATATAATACATATTTTCCTTTTCAGACATTAAAAATTCTTCTACACAGTCATTATTATCTCATTATTTGCATGTGCTCTTCTCTCCAGGTGCATTTGGCAGAAATCATGACTTGTCTTTTACACTTCTCAAGCTCATACCACCATTCTTCACCATAAAATGGGTTTTCCATCCATATATGTGGATTGATCACATTGAGGATGTAAATGACAGCAGAACTAGAATGGTTTGCAAAGTTTTTCAGGTTAAGTAACCACTCTTAGGCCCTGCCTACCTTTCCAAACACTTTTCCTTTTTGTTTTATCCGACTCATCTTCCCAATGTCTTTCATCCAGAAAGGGTTACATATTTAAACCATAGTTGTAACCACACCTCCAGGATACAGAGGAACATAGGCTTACACGGCTATTTATTTTCTTCCTGACTTCAACATTCCTGGATTTATACATGGGAGGGAACTCGGGGAATATAATCTGGGTAAATATTTTGTAACAAATAAATGATAAGAAAGTTGGAACAACAAGTTGACAACTTGATTAGTAACATATTTCAAAAATGAACATATATTCTTACATAATAGATCAACCAGTAATTGTATCATTTAATAGACAAAGTTCTAATTTGGAAGAGAGGAGATTTGAACCATGGATTTTGCTGCTAAGCAGCTGTGTGACTTCATCCAAGTCCCTTAGCATCTCTGTGTCTGTTTCCTTACATGTGAAGTACAAACCAAATTAGATGGCCTCTAGTTTTCTTCTAGTTACAATATATGATTAGTTTAGTTCGAACTCTGGCAATCTGCAAGCCAATATTCTGGTACATTACTTAATTTTGAGTGATGATGTTGCAGGAAATCATTCCTTTATTCATTGCTAACTTAAATTACAATATAAATAAGTCAAGACTGAGATATGTAAGAGCTCATCCATAATCCATATTTAGAATTAATTTAGTTTAATTGTTTACCAAGTGCTTAACATAGATTAAGCCAGCAGTAGGGATTTCAATGTTTCGGAGATGTCAGATACCAACCCCAGGAAATCAAATTTGTTCATGTTTATAATTACTTTTTAGGTGTTAAATGATTCCATTAAATGAAGTGCCACAAATTAAGTATTGAAATGAACTGACCTGAGCAGCACGCTGAACATGCCTGAGGCATCAAACAGGTTTCTACTTTATTTTTATTCCCTTTTATTTGGGCGAATGATGTGACAGAAGAATCTTTACAGATTTTTGAATACTAAATAAATTAGACATGGCTGAAATGGCACTTCAATCACTTTCCAGCAAGCAGACTCTGCCCTCAAATTCACCTGTTCATGACTTTACTCAGAACTGGAGCAAACTGGGAATAATTGTTTCCAAATTGTGAGGAATTCAGGAGTGCCTAATGGAGTACAAATATGGGGTTTACCATGTGAGAACCAAAGTGTACTCAAAGATCTTTGTTCTGGAATGCCTCACATTCATCCGCCTTCATGAACCCAATGGTAAGGATAAAAGGAAGAGAGATAGAAAGAAAAATACTAACAGATATTAAGCTAGTGACTGTGCTAGCTGCCCTCATGTTTATTACCCCACTTAACATCAACACTTTGGGAAATGGGTAATTTTACACATGACGGAAGTGATTTAGGAAAATTGGGTAAATTATATAAAGACATTAGTACACTTAACTTACAGAACTGTAGAAGACATTACTGAGTTCATGGTTCTAAGCCGAACAAATTATAAACAGATTACAATTGTCTCCTGCTTATTTCTGAGTGGGCATTTAAAATAAAATGTAGACATGAAAGAAGAAAACTCCTCCCAACTTGTCACCAGGAACCTTATGTTTAATTCAAATATATTTGAGTAGAATGTTCTCCTTTATTTCCTTCGTGAACTATAGGTGTTTTGTAACAGTCAACTCTGCATCTCTGTATTTGGTTCTCTACCTAGCATCAGCATGATTAGAAAGATTAGGTGAGTACTGAAATTGCATAGCTCAGTAAGGAAAAGGTGACAGCAAAATATTCTAAAACAAGTGGACTCAGATAATTAGTGACTTGTTCTGTTTATTAGATAAGGGAATGCCTAATGGCAGAGAGATTACAAAACGGTTTAATCCTGGAGTACAAGAAATATTAACTGCAATTTTTGAGAATCCAGACTAAGGATTACAAAATATACGACTGGTATCAACTTAACTTCTCTCAATAGATTATTATTCTCATATTGCAGACCAGGTGAGAGGAAGTTATTTACATACTTGAGAGAAATTTAGCTACTAAGTGAATGAGCTTGCATTACAATCATAGTGTCTGTAATTTCAAAGGTCAACCTCCTTTCACTATCCAAATCCTTTTCTAACTGTTCTGTCAGTTTGCAGGATTTCTAGTCATTCAAGGTAGACTCACACTCTAAATCCTTCACTCGTAGGCATAAAATATGGAGAAAATGAAAAGAGCAGATTATATTATGGGCATTTTAAGTGTTTAAGATAGTCTGAGGAATAATTTTAATGTGTGACCTTAAGAACACCCAAATACTGAAATAGCCCCTTGCATTGCCATGACCAGTGTCTGATACTGCCAGTCTTTGGTGATTTAGTACTATGTGCAAGATCCCTGATATGTTGTTCCATAACGACTTGTAATCATTTACTTAAATTTGCTTATTATGAGCTCTGTGGGTATGGGAAACCACTGAGCTTCTATGAGTACCCATTACCTCATTTGCGAAGCCAGGTTAGTGACACCAGCCTCATCGATTTGTTGTGGAGATGAAATAACCTATACTCTCTGATGCCCTTGACATGGGGACTGGCACACAAGTCCTGTGCATTAACAAGTTATTAGGTTATTATTGTGAGAGAACCTTGGGGACAGGAAGGTGAACCAGGTCCCAGGTTGGGTGCAGTCGGGCATAGGGTAGGGGGAGGGGTAGCAGCCTCCCCCTTGGGATCATGTGATCACCAATGGTAAAGAGAGGGCAATGGAAGAAGAGGCACATTGCTCTGGGGATATGCAGCCTTCTTCAAAATTTCTTTAGGCTCACCTCTGGGCAAAACCTAGAGTGTCAACTATGTGGTCAAAATTTGGACAATAAAAGATTTCAAAACATCGGAGGTACTAACTTCAGATTAAAGGGATTGAAGTAACACTAGAGAGGTGCAAAGGAGTAAAGAAGGGAAAGATTACTGAGCTACAGTAAGGATCTATTCACTCATCAGCATTGTAAACATGAGAGTGCTGCACATTCTTGACAAAGACCCCAACTGGGAGCTTTGATATAGTTGCAAATATCTGGGCAGATGCAACATTCAAATATAAGTGGGTTTTTTTTTTTGTCAGTTTTGATTTCTATACGTGCCTTAATTTTTTGGAACAAAGTGTGTTGTACATATCACTGTAATCATTGCGTTTTGCTTATAGAGTACGTTCTACTCATTGAAACTATGGCCAGTCATTAATGAATAAACAGTGTGTTCTTTTCACCAGAAAAAAAATGTTTAAGGAAAGCAAAATATTTAACTTGACCAATTTCTGAGGCATTGGGGTAATAAATTAGTGTGAAGACCAAAGCTATAAGGAAAATTAGCACAGTCTTTTGCACCTCTCAATTTTCGTGACGTTTGAAAATGAAGGGGTGTAAGAAGAGAGGCAACTGCAGAGCCACTTGCAGTAACCATCTCCTTTCTAAATTCTTTCTCGTGTCCTTTCCTTCTTGTTTTTGCTTTAAAAGCTTTGGGGCAGTTAAAGGAACACTCAGGGAAAAGTATAGGCATTTGAGAGAGAATGCAAATTAAAACTTGCTATGTATATTTTTATGATGTTTAATTTGCCAAACTAAAATCATCAAAAATAGTTTAGTGTGTTGTAGCACATGAGTTTGCTTTTTGCAGTTTAATTCAATTAAATGTTTATTTCTTCAACCAAACATACTCATTATAAGTACCTCAAAAAGAGTAGTTTGATGTAATTAAGTCCTTTGGTACAACTTTTTGTTATTTTTCTCAACAGAGAGATGTTAAAATTCCAAAATTACATGCTTTGGGTAGTCCTGTTTGAAATGTATATTCCCTAAAGGCAAACTCCAGCTCTTATGATATTATAAGATTTCTTAGCTAAATATATGTTCTTTAAGCCTCAATTTGTCAAAATACAACCTAATTATTTTACCAGATCCTCCTAGTGAAAGATGTGGCTAAGAGAAATGAAAAGAATAAGAAACAGAAGAAAGGAGCTGGGTCAGTTCTGGTGAGATCTTCATGGGTCTTTTTGTGGGTTCAGAGTTCCATTGTTTTTAGAACAATGGTTTATCCTAAGCTTGATGATGGGTACCTTGGTCCATTTAACCTGCCAATGTGTGCTAATATACACTTTGGCGTATTTCTATACAAAGCCAAGTTAAACATTTAAAGTGCATATTTATGAATGTAATTTGTCTGGAAATGCAATAAATTAAAATAGAATCCAGGTTTTTAAAGAGCTAAAAGGCTAGCTGAGAATACTCAATATTAATATTCTGAGTGTTAAATTATGCGACAATTTTTTGCATGAATTGAAAATGCAAAAAATTATCCTAATTACTATAACAGCTTAAAAGAATATTTCTGCCAAATATAGGCAAGTATTTTCTTACATAAATTCTCCTGGAATTTTATACGTGTTTTATATATTCATATTTATAAGATGAATAATAAAAAAGAAAACTGCTTGCATGTATGCATATGTATATAGAAAAATATATCTACTTATCTTTATCTACATATATAGATATGTAGTTGATGTATATGAATGCGTTATCAATAAAATATCAAATAACTAATTTCGCTATACTGATCACATAATTAACTAGATATTCTAGGTTCTAATGATGAATTTTTCTTCGCGAATTGAATTTTTCTCATTTTGGATATTAGACCCGAAGTAAAAAAGGTTAAGATTAGATTTGCTAACTTATAAAGCCTATTGGAAAAAGTCTGTGTATTAGCCAGCCTCAACCGCACAGTCCCCCACTCCTGTGAGGCCGTTTCCTTCATCTGCAAAATTAAAATGCAGCTCTGAGGCCATGTAGTGGTCTGTGCTCTTGACAGCTGCCCCAAGACTCCAGGGAGCAAAGGGCCTAATTGCTGATCCCACAAAGAGGATTCACAAAGGAGAAGGTGCTCCATCCCTCACCAAGAAAATAAAGAACCTGGTGACTAACTCCCCTGCTACTCACCCTCTTGCTTCCCCTGCCCAGGCCCAATCTCCCCCACAAAGATGGACAAAGCCTTTAATAGAGAAGTTGGAAAAACTGACAGTCAAGGAGGGGAAAGAGGGCCTCGTGGAAGGTGAATCTGCCCTTGGGCAAATCTACTTTACATAGTCATGGTAATTATTTTATACGATTATTTCTTTTTAATCATCATTAGTATTAGCACATTGTAATATAGAAAAACAGTGTTTTGTTTTATTTTTTAGAAAGAGCACTTTAAAATACTTTCAACAACCATTCGGAAAATAATATTAAATATATTTGTCAACTAAATTTCCCTAAGTTAACTTTTGGTATGTGTACTTTGTTTTATTTTTCTTAAAGGAAAACAAACCCTCATTTCCCCATTTATTATCTGGCTCCACAGCGTTATGTGGGGTGAGATAATATGTATAATATGAACGGTTAGATGCTGTCCAAGGAAGATGGGATACATTTATTTCTACATAATTTAATTTTCCACATTTATTTCTAGACAACTCCACTTTCTTGGTTGCTTATACAATTAATCTTCTAGAAAATAAATATCCCTGTATAAAATAAATACTTCTGTACAACATGAAAGAATTCAGGCTTTCATTATTCAAGAATATCTACTTTTGGATTATTGTTTTAACACCTATTTTAAAAAGTATTCTGAAAAACATTTCAAAGGCAGTACTTCTTGCAACTTTTATTAGCATTGCTGCCTCCTGAAGTCCATGTTTAAGCCTCAGGTAAGTCGACGTTAAGCACCTGCCTCACAGTACCTGGCATGGGAAAGTCCGAGTCATGTTTCATGCCCTAAAAGAAGCTCACATTTGAAACTTCATGTTGGAGATTTCTACTTCCAATAGAGCCATGATATTTTGTTTTTTAAGCTTCCAAAAGATTTCCTCAGAAATCGATGTCACTACTTCCACAGGATGTTTTAATCAGATCGTGTCCTTGCAGATTGACAACAGCAAGCACACTTGGGTTGATAGACAGTGGCAGTAGAGAATGATGAGAACATAAAAGAGTAATCCTACATTTAACACAAACAGGAGAGGCAGAAGCCCAGCATTTTCCTCTAAGAGCTCTGCTGGCCCCAGTTCTTTAACTTCTTCAGTTGCGATGCCTCCTTTGGGTCTGATTTGGCTCTTGGCTGCTGGGTACAGAATTTTTCCTCCTTGTGGGTACAAATAGAACTCCCCATTTTTTTCTTCTCTTTATTTCACACCTATTCGCTGCTGTCTGGAGTACATCTGTCCACAGCATTGTCTAGATAAGTCTCCCATGTGTACATATTCTTGGCCTGCAGTGCTTCATAAGTTAAACACAGCAATTAAAGAAGGCCAAGAACTCCTACCTGATGCAGCCAGTAATATATATATATGTGTATATATATATATGTGTGTGTGTGTGTGTGTATATATATGTGTGTGTGTGTGTGTGTGTGTGTGTGTGTGTGTATATATATATATTTTTTTTTTTTTTCCCAGAAAGAAGCCCAAACTTTTGCTCTAGGCTACTGGAACTAAACACTTCTTTTGATGCGGCTGCCCTATCCTCTTACAACACCATTTTCCCTAGTGTTCTAGAGAGCAACAGATTGAATTTTCAGAGGGTAACAAGTGCTTGGCAGCATGTTTACTGTAATGTTAGCATCCTTTGAATAGTGCTAGATGGCATCGGAAGGTAATACCCTTCTTGGCCATGGATTTCTATATCGTTCTGACCACTGTTCAGATAAATATGCAATGGCACTGGTACTGTAAACACAGTCACCCTGACTACCAGTGACAGTGACAGGACTCCAAAATACCATCACTTCTCATTCTCCGTGGAGCTGTCCAAGGACAGCATGAATGCACATTTCTACAAATTGAAGTTATACGTTATTTGGGAGGAGATGATTTACGCAATAACCTAGCCTACACTGACAGTTTTACAAAAGGGTAACTTCTACTTTTCTTTGCAGCCTGTTAGCCTTAGGTGAATTGGTCACACCACTTAAACCATTAGGTTGACTAGAGCTAGCTCGGTTGAGATAAGAAAGACATTGTAAACGACCGATTTTACTGACTATTAGTTGTATGACCTTCAGCCGTCATTCACCCTTTTGAACTCCATTTCTGTGTCTATAAAAAAAGCTTTTTAAAATTCTTACTTAGTAAATTGTGATAATCAAAACATTAATTATTAAATACATCGGTTAACAGTGTTTGGGGCACTGCATGTTCTCACTCATAGGTGGGAATTGAACATTGAAATCACTTGGACACGGGAAGGGGAACATCACACACCGGGGCCTATTGTGGGGAGGGGGAAGGAGGAAGGGGCAGCACTGGGAGTTACACCTGATGTAAATGACGAGTTGAAGGGTGCTGACGAGTTGATGGGTGCAGCACACCAACATGGCACATGTATACATATGTAACAAACCTGCACGTTGTGCAGATGTACCCTAGAACTTAAAGTATAATAAAAATAAATAAATAAATAAAAGTAAAAATAAAGAAATAAAGCAGTGTTTGGGGAATTGTAAAACAATGCAAATATTAATTTTATTGTTGTTCTGATTAAACAATTTATAAAGTTTCATTAACCATTCCTTTTCTTGAATTTCTGTCCTGCTATTGTCTGCTCTTCACATTTTTAATCTTCATGATTATTTGTATTGCCCTTGAGGATGCAGGATTTTCTCTGCAATTGCATCAGGCAGTTAACAGGCAGGGTAATTCCAAATTGCACATTATTAAACCAGGTCGTGTGCTAGATGGTCAAACAAATCACAACATGAAACTCTTGTATTTAGAATTAGGAAAATTAGAACATTGTATTGTAAGCTATTTCAGAAAAAAAGTAGCTTTATCTTATCCTCCTTGAAGATATTATGACCTCTTTTGCAGGGTTATTGTGATGACTATCTAATAAAAATTATCGTAAAGCACTTTGCAAAAATAAAGTGCTATATAATTGCTTAATAATAATTATTACATTTGAGTCCATTATCACACAGAATAATTGCTACCAAAAAGAAAATAAATACTTGTTCTGCATTCTCATCTTAAGACTTCTCAAATACTGTCTTGGGACATTTACCCTGTTTATTTCTACAGGGCTCTCTTACGTGCACTGATATCACAAAATCCCTGGAGGGTTACAAAACAGCTGCTGATCCTCCTTCTTCCTGCAGCACTTGCTCAGAAGCTGCAGGATGGATCTGAAAGCACAATAGACCTAGGTGCTGAAGTTCCCTAGGCTAAACCATAAAGCGGAGGAAAATAGCTTGCTTTATGAGGTAGCCATTTCCTCTTGTTTCAGTAGAGAATGTCTTTTGTAATCCTATCCATGTACTGTTATAAAGAATGTATCAATTCATCTGATTACCCATGGAAGTCCCTATTTTTAATTCATCTGTTTGTAATGGACTTAGGCAGAGGGGCAGTCAGACAAAACTGTTTTGCTTGCTGTGGGAAGTAGCAATACCATCAACACCACTGTCAGTAGCAGCTGATTTTTATCGAGTGCTTATAAATATTCTAGGTTCTGTGATTAGTGCTTTATAAGCATTGCCTATTTAAGTTTTACAGCAATCTACCTGGTAGGTAGTATGCATGGCTTAGTTACATTCTTATCCCAACTTATACAGATAGAATAATGACTTGAACCAGAGAGTCTGTCCCAGACTTGTTATGGTAAAAATAATCTCCCTGCAATTGAACACCATAAGCTTTTTGTTTTTGAATATAAATCTCTCAATTTAAAAATTGAATATTTTTAGGAAGTCTTCACTTTGTGTTGCCAATTGCCTTAACTACCCTCTAACGACTTTTCTTCTGGATGTACTGACATTACACAGGTATTTCCACACGGTCAGGGAATAGATATACCTGCTCCTATAAATACCACTGGAGTTTGTAAATTAGTGTCCATTTTCAGTGACTTCCTGAAAATTTATATAGATTATTACGTTCTCTCTTCTACTAACATTCTTAAGTACAACTGTGTTTTTCTGGATATGCTAAGGTACAAATTTAACTAAAAGACATATACCAAAGCATCCTGCAGTGAGAACTCTTAACTTTTGAAATTATTATGTGTCCTCATAAAGTAGTGAGTAATATTGCAAAGAAATAATACCAGTCATTATTGGGCACAAAATTTATTGGTAACAGATAAGCCAGTATTTGCATTTCTATCACGAAACCTTAGGAAAGTTAACTTACTTCAAGTTTATCTTCTGTAAAATTGGTAAAATAATTGAAAAATAATAATAACTAACATCTAATAAATGCTTTCATGCCAGGCACTGTTCTAAGGGAGTCACATGCATTAACTTATTTCTTCACAGCAATTCTAAGAGACAGGCATTAGTATATTATATCCATTTTAACAGGGAGATAGGTAAGGCACATACAGATTAAGTAACTGGCTCAAGATCCACAGCAATGGATCAGGAAGCTGGAAGTCAAGCCCCATAGTCAGACTCAAGAGCTCAGAATCTTAGTTGCTATTTGAAAACACACAGTTGAGATCCTGGCATGCAGCAGGCTCTCAAGAATAGTCCTCTAGTGGCACTGAATAATACCAACAATTACCATGTATTGACTAATCACTGGGGAAAAAAGAGTAGCATTTTAGGTACTGTGAATTTTCAGATACAATCACCGTCTTAAAAAAGCATGGACAGAAAAAGCTTGTTTGTTTGTGTCCAAGAAGAGTTGTTCTAAATGTGGCTTTAACGTATGAGTTAGACATGTCCTTATGTCCTCAGGTTAAAATATCTCACCCTCCATCTCGCAGAAATATGTCTATAGAGGGTGATTTATAAATCATTCAGTAACAGATGATGTTATAACTAAAGCAGTGGGAGTTTTGAAATATCTACATCAGATTAAGCTTGTGTTTATTTCAAAAAAGGCTCTGATCTAGCTTGAATTTTTGGCAGGCTCAACATGAGCCCAACATGAACTATTGTAATGAAAGCTTTTTTTTTGAAAGTCAAACTTGGAATATTTCCAGTCCCAATTAAATATCATTTGATGTGTTTGGCCTTCTATATTTTTTTAGAAAACACTTTCCTTTCCCTTCTCATATTTATGGTCATGAACTCTGCTTAGAATTCTGCTTTTCAAAAGTTGCTCCAAAAATTATAAAAACCTCAGAGTTTTTACAAATTGTTTCAAGAAATGGAGAATTGGAACTCATAGATAAATTTAAATATAAATGTAGGCATCAAATCTACAAATAGCATTTTGTCTTTTCCTTCAAATTATTTCTAACATTTGAAGATTTTAAATCCCAATATTGTTTTGCACCTCCTCTGCACATTACTTATTTTTCATATTAGACTTATAATCATAAAGTGATAAATAGCTCGTTCCTGATTTAACCAACAGAAAAAATATCAGACAGCAGTCACACCGAGGGAAGTTACTCAAGGGAAGACTCTTTAAAAAGTCTCTCAAGAGATTTTGTTAACAAAATAATTTATGATTATCTCATACTGTGCATGAATAACCCTCATAAATATGGCACAGTACAATCCAATTAATTATGCATCCTAAATAGCTTGATAATTTATGAAATTGTGGAATTCTGTTTAGTCTGAGTGGAAAATGAATACATATTGCAGAAAAAGGAAAATTTATAACTTCGAACCAACATTTTAAAAATATAGATCATACAACAGCATTCATCTTTCTGTGTACATTTCTGGACTGTTGGATGGATTAAGTTACAGAGATTTTGGCTCAACGTCTATTCTTGTGGAGTGTTTGAGGCTTTTTTTTCTATTTTTCTATGAGCTGACTTGATCCTTAAGTGATTTATTTAATAAAATTAAAAAAATAAACTAAGGAAGACTGAATATGTTGTCACCAAATCTTTATGTTAGAAGAAAAAAAGCATATTGAATAAAATTATCAGCAAAATGACTCCTTACTTAAAAAAAATCCCATTTTATGAGTGAAAGATGACTACAGAGATATGAAAGCTATGGAAAGTTATGGTATTATCTTATTTATTTTTGCAATAAGGTATGTAAACATGTTTTGTTTTTAGCTTGTGGCTAAAGCTAGATGTGACCCTACAGGAATTAAAATAAGCTCTGTTTCTTTCATGAGATCTTAAAGTTGCACTTTGCTCTAGACTCTAAAAATGAAAGCTCAGATTGCTTTGATAATTTCCACAACATAGTATCTGTAAGGAGATTTTATTACATTTTCAATGTATTAAATTATTGTGATTTTCGTTAGAAATTTTAAATTGTCAGTGGATCAGAATTTCATAAATGTCTTCACTGGCAAAGAGTGGTAGAGAATTGAGATGTCCTTGTAAAATATATTTGTGTAAATGATGAAAAGTTACTGTTACAGCTTTTCCCTCCCTATGTTATATAGACATTTGAATAATTATTCAGATTTTCATTGAGAAAAAGACTAATGAGCCTTCCAGATACTTCAATTTATTTTTAAGGAATAAGGACAGTGAATACAACCTGGAGAGGCAGCAAGTTATATTTGGATTTGGGCACCATTCTGAATATATTTCTCAAGTTACTATTTTCCTGTAACTTAAAGAAAGTTTTATTTTGAAATAATTACATATTTACATGTAGTTTCAAATAAATATATAGGGGGATCCCGTGAACTATTTATCTAGCCTCCCCAGTATTAATATCATGCTTAACTATAATACAGTATTAATACCTGGAAATTGACATTGGTACAACTCACAGAACTTATTCAGGTTTCTCTGGTTATTCATGCACTCGTGTGTGTGTATGTATGTGTGTGCAATTCTGTTCAGTTTTATCACATGTGTATGACTATTTTCACAATCACGGTGTACAGTTATATCATCATCACAGGATATACTCAGATTCTGTTGGTTGATAGTATTGTTTAGTTCTATATAATTGCTTGTTTTATCTCTTGTAGTTCTACCAGTTACTCAGAGTGAGGGTTTTAAATGCCTAACTGCAATTATTGATTTGTACTTCTTTTATTACTTTTTAATACTTTTTATAGTACTTATTTTAGCTTCTCAGATTTTGTTTCATAAATTTTGAAACCCTGTTGTTTGGTGCATGCATATTCAGGATGACTGTATTTACCTTACAACTTGATCTTTTCATTATGTAATATCACTCTATTTCTACTAATTTATTTTGCTTTATAGTATACTTTGTATGGAATTAATATAACTATTCTTGATTTTTAAACAAGTTGATGTTTGTGTGATATCTATTTATCCATCCTTTTGCATTCAATTTTCTTATATCATTTTATTTAAAGTGAGTTTCTTTTAGACAATGTATAATAAGGCTGTGCATCTTATCGTATTCTTACTTTTTTTAATCCAGTAGGCTAATTTCTGTATTTTAACCTGTGTATTTAAAATGGTTAAAGTAATCATTGATATGATAGGTCTCTGACATTTTATTTCTTGTTTTCTGTTTGTTTTGTTCATCATTTCTAAGTAACTCTTTTCTTGACTTTTTAGAAATTATTTGAATATGGTTAAGAGTTTCATTTAGAATTATTTATAATGTATTTGAATATGTTATTCTGTATAATTTTTTTAGTGATTCTTCTAGGTATTACCATATATATGAGACATATGTAACTTTTCACAGCTCATCGATGTTGACATTTTACCATTTTATATGAATATTAAAATTTTATTTCCATTTAGATCCTTCCTCACTTACAAAAAGAAGTATTTCTTCTTCATACATCGAGCACCACATCAACTGGTATTATAATTTTTGCTTCAACCATCAAATATTAAGGAAACTTATGAGTTAAAGATTAGTCTGTTATATTCACTGCTATTTTTGCCCATTCTGTCCTTTCTTTTTCAAAGTTCCAAGGCTTCTTCGGTTATGATTACTATTTTTTTGTTTGTTTCTGGAAGCTTCTTTTGGCCATTCTTTAAGAATAGATCTGGTATAAAAACTTCTCTTTATTTTATTACTCTGAGAATGTTTTGATTTCTCTTTCACTTTTAAAGGATATTTTCACATGATACAGAGTTGATAGCTGACAGTTTTCTTTCAGCATTTGAAAAATGTACTCCTTTGTTCTAGTCCCCATGATTTTAAATGAGAAATGTACTATTATTTGAATTTGTGTTGCTCGATAGGTAATATATCATTTCTCTTTGGCTGTGTTTTACTTTGTAATTCATTTTTAGAAATTTGACTATAAAGTTTTTGGCGTAAGTTTCTTTGGTTTATTGGATTTGGATTTGGTCAGATTGTGAATCTACAGGTTAATAGTTTTCATCAAATTTGGTAAGTTTTCAGCCATTATTATTATTATTTTTTTAGTATCATTTAGCCCCACATTTTTATCTTCTTGTTCTGTATCTTTGATTATATGAATGTTGAATCTTTTGTTTTGGTCCCATAAGCCTCTCAGTCTGTGTTCATTGATTTTCAGTATATTTTATTTCTGTTGTTTAGTTTAAATAAACCCTATTGTTCCCTTTCAAGTTCACTCTTTCAATCCTTTGTCATCTCACTCTCCTCTGAGCCCATCCAATGCATTTTTCATTTTGGTTATTGTATTTTTAACTTCTATAATTTCTATTTGTTTTTTTAAATAATTTCAATGTTTTTGTTAAGACTTCCTATTTTTTTCAATTGTTTTAAGATAATTCACAATTGTTGAAGCATTTTTGCTATGGCTGTCTTAAAGTTCTTGTCAGATAATTTCAGTATCTACTTCATTTTGGCGTTTGTCAGTTGATATTTTTTCCCATTCAAGTTCCTTCTCCTGATTCTGAGGATGATGTGTGTTTTAGCAGGCAGTCATCTTGTTTAGGTTTAGTGTGTAGGTACTGACCTACTGCTAAAGCTGTAACTGCAATGACAACTAAGTTTTCGGATTCCTTGCAATGCCGTTCTGGTGTTCGTTATTCTGTTGACTCTGAGGCTGCTGCTCAGTTCCTTCAAGTGCTACTTGGGCTGCATGGGGCCATCATATTAGAAGTTCAGGAAATTTGGCTGGCTTGGATAACTTCTGCCACTGATTAGAGGGCTAGGAGATGTCAAGCACCCTGCAAATGCCAGCATATCCACTTTGCATATGCTATGGGTTTTGGTCTGGAGTTGGAAGCTCCTGGTAAGGTCTCTGCTCAGTTTCTCCTTTTCTAGTCATTTGGCTAAAGAAAATAGACTTTAGTTATTTTATTTTTTGTTTCTTTGTTGTGCTTATGCCTGTGGTCAGTTCTGGGTTACTGGCCTCTCTTGGAAATATATGGAAAATTTTTAAAAGTTCAAGAACATCACTGTGGTGTCATTTCTTAAATCTTGGCATCACTAGCCAGTCTGCCTTCCCCTTTTGTATCTTTGAGTCCTTTTATTATTACTGTTGAATTGTTTGCTAATAATTTGGTTGTATTTAGAGGGAAGTAGCAGGGAAAATGGATTTATGACATCTTGTCCTGAAATCAGAAGCCTGTTAATTTTTCTGCACCCCAGTTATTTCCTGTGGAAAATTGATATAATATTACCTATTAGTCAATGTTGTTGTAAAATTTAAAATAACCTGTGTGGAACACTTGATGTAATAATTTGCAGGTTGATACATCCATAAACTATGACTTTTCTTTCTCTATCACTTCCTTTAGTTGTATTATAAACATGTGTAGGAAAATTCCTCTAATATTTTCAGAGTTTTGGAAATAATGAGGTAATACAAAAACCACACTCTTCTCTCCCTGTTAGAGGGAAATTTACAGTCCACAGTTAATTTTCACTAAGTTTATTCTCAAGTTCTAATTTATAGAATAGCACTGTGGAGTCCCAGTTTGAGAAAACAACAAGAAACACATGAGTTTTTTTTTTCTTTCTTGTCAGGCACAAAATGGTCACTTGTAAGGTATGAAGAAGAGAAATGCCACTGGAAAAATAAATAAGGTGTTTCTCCTTCCTCCTGTATCCTTCTTCTTAAATGAGAGAAGTGATCTTGTTATCTGACTGTCACTGTGAATTAAATTCAAGAAAACTCGTCTTTCCTCAATGTCACCATTAAATCATGTTTATTCTTTCTCACTCAATGAATCAAAATAGTCTTATGCAAGAATAAACGCATTGAGAGTCGAACAAATGTGGCAGTCCAGAAGCAGATAAATTCAAATTCGGTTACTTAATTTGTAAACAATATGACAGCTTTGTGTGTGATGCAATAAGAAAAGGTTTCTTTTTTCCAGTATATGGCTCAGGTTCAAGTCCATAACCGTATACAGTGAAAAAATTAGAGGTTTGAGACAAAACTTCTGTACAAAGAAACTTATGTCTGGCAGGGTGGGTGGGTGGAGAGAGAGAAGATGATAGATGATGATGATGAAGATAGAAGATAGATGGATAGATAGATAGATAGATAGATAGATAGATAGATAGATAGATAGATAGATAGATAGACAGACAGACAGCATGTACTTCCAAGGCAGCTTAGGCATGATAGCATATAATAAATGCTAAGTAAGTAGCCATATGAATAATATGACAGTTTTGAGACAAAGGTAATCACACAGAAAAGGTGGAGATGAAAGTAAGCATTGAAGGAGGGATAGGATTTAGATGAATGGAGAGTCTGTAGGTTTGGGGCATGGGAGTGAGGTTGATGGGGAGATGCAACAGGGCAGCCACTATGCCATAGGGCATCTCAGTGATAATCAATGACATCTTCCTACAAAGTTGACTCTACTTCCAAGAGGATCCAAGGTTTGGGAAAAATGGGATGACATGGATATGTAAAACAATGCTGAAATATGGAATACAGGGAGAAAAACCTCTTGAATTTGTGAACTTATAGGCTATTGGTTACCTTACCAAGAACAATTCCATGCATCTGTAAGCGTACAGGTCCAATTGGAGAGGATGAGAAATGGGTGAATGTTGAGGCTGTGGAGATAAGGGAAAATAGATACATGCTTTGATTTGTTTTGCTGTCAAAGAGGACAGAGAAATGACACAGTAGCTACAAGAAAATGTGAAGTAAAAAGAGACATAGAAAATAGCAGATAATAGATCATGCCTTTTGTAATGATGGAAATGATTTAGCAGGGAGAAGGCATACATGAAGTGGAGAGAAAAAATCGTATGAGCCAAACTAAGAAGATAAAAACGAGAAAGCATCCATAATAAGGAAAGACTTGTGAGGAAGAAAGGAATCTCAGTAGTTGGAACATTCTCTTGGTAAAGCCCCAATATCTCTTCCAAAGAAGGAGGTAGATTTTCTTTATGTATTTCAGCTCTTTTCCTCCTTCATTTGGACATAATAGTGAACTCATATATTTTACTGGGATCTAGGTCTACCCAGTACTTTCATCATTCCCAAGTAGAAAGGTGTTTAAAGTCACTACAGGAACTCTCATTCAGGGTCTGCATAGAAGGAAACTCTTAAATACATATAAGTTATTCTTAATAAGTTCTAATGTTCAACAGCACAGTAGGGTAACTACAGTTAATAACAATGTGCCGAATTTTCTTTAACTTTTATTTTAAATTCAGCACTACATTTGCTGGTTTGTTACATAGCTAAATTTGTGTCATGAGGGCTTGTTGTACAGATTGTTTCATCATCCATGTATTAAGCCTAGTACCCATTAGTTATTTTTCCTGATCCTCTCCCTCCTCCTACCATCCACTGTCTAACATACCCCAGTGTGTGTTGTTCTGCTGTATGTGTTCATCTGTTCTTATCATTTAGCTCCCACTTGTAAGTGAGAACATGCCGTAGTTGGTTTTCTGTTCCTGCATTAGTTTGCCATGGATAATGGCCTCTAGCTCCATCCATGTTCCTGCAAAGGACATGATTTCATTAGTTTTATGGCTGCATAGCATTTCATACTGTGTATTACCACATTTTCTTTATCCAGTCTATCATTGATGGGCATTTAGGTTGATTCCATGTCTTTGCTACTGTGAATAGTGCTGCAATAAATATATGCATGCATGTGTCTTTATAAGAGAACACTTCACAGTCCTTTGGGTACATATCCAGTAATGGGTTTGATGGGTTGAATGGTATTTTTATACTCCCATCAACAGTGTGTAAGTGTTCCTTTTTCTCCACAACCTTACCAGCATCTATCATTTTTTTGTTGTTGTTGTTGTTGTTATTTTAAATACTACCTATTCTGATTGGTGTGAGAGGGTACCTCATTGTGGTTTTGCTTTACATTTCTCTAATGATCAGTGATGTTGAGCTTTTTGTGTATGGTTTTTGGCCACATGTATTTCTTCTTTTGAAAAGTGTCTGTTCATGTCCTTTGCCCACTTTTTAATAGGGCTGCTTGGTTTTTTACTTGTAAATTTGTTTAAGTTCCTTATAGATGCTGGATATTGGACCTTTGTCAGATGCATAGTTTGCAAAAGTTTTCTCCCATTCTGTAGGTTGTCTGTTTACTCTACCAATAGTTTCTTTAGCAGTGCATAAACACTTTAATTAGATCCCATTTGTCAATTTTTGCTTTTGCTGTAGTTGCTCTTGGCATCTTCATCATGAAAGCTTTGCTCGTGCCTTATGCCCTGAATGATATTGCCTAAATTGTTTTCCATGGTTCTTATAGTTTTGTGTTTTACATTTAAGTCTTTAATCTATCTTGAGTTAATTTTTGTATATGGTGTAAGGAAGGGGTCCAGTTTCAAAACAGCTAAAAGAAAGGACTTTAAGTTTTCCCAACACATACAAATAATAAGTACTCGAGGTGATAATACCCTAAACTTCCTTACTTGATCATTACACGTTCTACGCATGTATTGGGTTGGTGCAAAAGTAATTGCAGTTTTTGCTGTTTTTTAATGGCAAAAATGCAATCACTTTTGCATCAATCTAATAACAAAATACCGCATGTCCCGCATAAATATGTACCAATATTATGTATCAATAAAAATATGCTTCTTTATGTTATTCATGTGATGTCTTTTCACTAATAACATTCTTTTGCATTCTGCTTTTTTCTGATTAGTGTTATGTCTTGCAAAATGTGCTATAGCAATACATAGAGATTTTCATCATATCTTTTTACCTCCTTATGTGGATGAACCACAGTTTATTTAAACAGTCAAGGGTCTTTCAATGATCTTTGCATCTCTACTGAGGGATATGAACATTTACTCTGTAAATGGAGGATTCTGCTTATTTTAGTCCATGTCCCTATTCCCATTGTGTAGAGAACCAGCACAATTCTCTCAAAGGAAAAATAAGTCAATATGGATAAGGGCAGAATTTATATTACCTAATGACTTAGAAACCAATTAAATAATAGAATCTTAGGAGATTGGTACGTGGTGTTCAAATTCCAAAGATTGTTTTTCATTGCTAGTAGAGCCAGGAATAAAACCCAGGATGACTGATTTCTATTTCAAGCTTTCTTTGTTATTCCACACATTACCTTATGTTTTATTTTTCGTTGTTTGGTTTTCTCACTTTGTCTCCTACCACCTAACCCGTTGTCCCTAACTTAGTTCCCCAGCTCATACTCAGATATTCAGAAGATTTTGTTAATCTTCTGCTTGTAAAAGCAAAAGTAATACATTCTCAAGTTAGGCCTTCTCATCCCTAGGCACTATTCCACAAGCTCTGTTTACCCAAGATCTGGCTTAACCAGATGTGTCGGTGCCTTTTCTCTGGGCTACATTGCTGAATGCTCTGGCAAAAAGGAGAATTCAGAGGAAATGATGGCTCATTCTGGAGAGGATTCTCATATCTCACAGTTTTTTTTAAAGAGGAAGCCTTTAACCAAAAATAGACTTAAAGAAGTCTAAATTGTATATTTCTAATTTTTAGTTTCAAACATGATAATGCCTATGTACATGTATGTACAACCACACACACACAAGCAAATGTTTTGGGTTCCAAGGACTCTACATGTTTTCATCTTATCCATCATCTCTTTCCACTTTCTTTTCCAGGTGTTTTCTTTGAAAAACGTGGTAAGAAATTCCTCCATTGCATTTTCTTCAACAGGATGTTGATGGTATCAGATAGGAGATGATGCAGTCTGAGCCAACACAGCTGCCTGTCTTTGAGTCCAGAGATGCTTTTTTTGTGGTTAGCTCAGGGCTTTTGAAATAATTAGTAGATTATAATAAGGGGCTGATTTGGAACAGACGATGGGATTGTTTCTGGATATGAAGAGTTTTAGGGGCAAGTAGGGCATCAGGAAGAAACTCTGGATATGTCCAATCAGTCATTGTCATTGTCGTTACTGCTCTGGAACTTGGGAAATAAATTTGGACTAGAAGTAAATTACTAATTTAAGATTTGTATTTCCATTTATATAATGCTCTGGAAAAATATATACTTATAAAAAATCTAAAAAGAAAGATGAATTCTAAAAATTAAATTTTGAGAAAATCTTCATTAAGTGGGAGGGGAGAGTGAAGAAGACAAGGTGGAGAAGAGAGAGGAAAAGAAAGAGTAAGTAAAAACAAAGGTAGAAGAGGTGAAACCGGAGGTTTAAATATCCATTGCCACAGCAAGAAAAGCCACATAAATTTAGCGAAACTCTTAATGAATATCAATCATCTTTATTAAAAAACCTCAAGCAAGAAAAAAACTGTGCTCCACTAATTTGCTTTTCCCTAAGAAAATATGTACTTGGGAGAGGCCAAAGACCTTGGAAACCATTTTGAAAACTTGAAAACTTTAATTTATTTAAATAAGCTCAGTGTAATTTTATATGTCTTGATGAAACAAGCCTTATATTTGCCAACCAGGAGACCATACAAAAGATTTTAGGTTAGTGGTTAAATTTTATTATCTTAAATATTGCTTATTTACTTCATTTTTCACATTTCTAGTCACCTTCCATTTTCATTATCAAGATTCCAAGTATTTTAGAGGGCCAAGAATCTGAGACTTTTTTGTTTGTTTGTACATTTGTTTTTAGTTTTTTAAAATTCTACTGGTAGAAGAGCAAAGTACTTTCTTATAAAAAGAGAGATAATTCTGCATCTCACAAAAACTTTTTTTTAACCAATTAAATGGGAATCAACCATTTTCCCAGAAAATATCTGTCATTCTGAAAAATTAAATAATTAACCTTAACTGTACTTAAAATTGTCCAAAATCCATGTAAAATATATTTTTAAATGTATGTTGTCAAATATCTTGATGATTTTAATTTCTAACTAGCTTTCTACTCTATTATACATTTTTAAACACTTTTGTTGCAGTAATATTATTTGATTTGGGCCTTCCTTTAGTAGGTGTTAAGGGTATAAGATTGTCTTTGCAGTTATGCATAGTCCAGGAGTCAAGGGAAGGAATTTATGCCTTCTCTACTGAGCTAATTTGGAAATAGCAGAAATTGTTTCAAAATCCAGGGTCAAACACGTAAAGCTAAATCACGAAACAAATGAAACAGACCAGGAATTTGAATTACATTTGTTATCTAGTACATTAAATAATGGAGAAGGAACTGAAAAAAGTGAGGTACATCCATGGTCAAAGTAAACAGGGACATTATAATTCAAGTTCATGGACATAACTATGTAGGGTAGGAGAGGAGGCTAACAGTAGAGACAGTATTGTTGAGCTAGCCCTATGAATCTTATTTCATCTGTGTTTTCTCCAGCAAGCTATGGTCTGTACTCAGTTCTCTCCTACAGTAAAATTGTTCTATAATGTCCATGCTTATCCATGCAAATTTCAGGATTTGGGCCTTCCCAGATATAACTGTGATTTCCTCATACTATCACTTGCTAAATATCTTTTCTGAATAGATTATGACTTTCCAACACTCAGTTGAAAACATTATTAAAAAGCTGAAAATAAAAATTTCCATTTGTAGATACAACAACTTAAAATGCCATTATATATTTTGATGATTTTATAGCTCTGGGCAATATGATTATCACTTATAATGTGTAAGATTTAATAAGGCAATTATAAATATAACATATGTTGCAAAACACTGGAACAACAGCAAATAAATGGAGCCTTTTAAATCTTAGTCTTAGAAAGGAGTTAATGTACCATTTCCCTAATTTATAATCAAAATACTAAATACAATTCAGTTTAGCAGTAATAGCATATCTAAGGTGCTTTATATCATAAATTTCACAAAGCTGAAGGCAACCCTGTCTTTTTAATTGAAAGAGATTATAGATGAAATAAATTTTAATATGTATACACTGGTATAATAATATTATAGAAAACTAGAACTTTGAATAATGCTGAAGATTGGTCAATATTACTTTCTTCTCCTGTAGGTACCTGCACAAGATTACAAATAAAATTATTAAGAAATCTAGATGAAAAGAGAAACAAGTAGAACCAGGTGAAACAATGTAAGCAACTTTTAAATAAATCAAATAAAAGGCATTTCTTTGTGTTTCTTGAAAGGACAACATCACTCACCATGTTACATTTAATGTCGGAAAATGGCAAGGTATAAATGCCATGAAAGATAATCAACTTTTTTTTTTTTTAATTAAAGAAGTTCTAAATAACTTTTAGTCTGAGGAAAGATGCAAGAAATGAATTGAACCCACAGTGCTGAGTGAATCTTGAGCAGCAGCAGCCATGGGAGGAGTAATAGTGATGATAATAGTAACAATGCAAAATGGATGGATCAGGTTGCTTGGTGGTATTCTAAGCACTTTCCTCATATTAACCCACTATCTCTATATCTAGATTTATTATTAAGCCCATCTTTCTGACTTTTTTTTCTTTCCTTCCTTCCTTCCTTCCTTCCTTCCTCGTTCCTTCCCTCCCTCCATCCTTCCTTCTTTCCTCCTTTCCTTCCTTCTTTCCTTCCTTCCTCCTTCCTTCCCTCCCTCCCTCCC
>NW_012099333.1:63886-115804 GCF_000951045.1 Mandrillus leucophaeus | reverse complement strand
TTCCTTCCTTCCTTCCTTCCTTCCTTCCTTCCTTCCTTCCTTCCTTCCTCCTTCCTTCCTTTCTTTCTTTCCTTCCTTCTTTTTAAACTGAAAAATAAAAATTATGTATATATATTTGTGGTTTAAAACATGATGCTTTGAAATATGTATACATTATGGAATGGCTAATCAAATTAACACCTCACATTATGCATTAGCTCATATACTTGCTTATTTGTGGTTAGAACACTTAAAATCTACTCTTAACAATTTTCAACCATACAATACATTGTTATTTACTGTAGTTACTATGTTGTACAGTAGATGTTTTGAACTTATTCCTCCTATCTAACTGACTTTTGTATCCTTTGACCATTATCTCCACAACACTCTCAACTGGCTCCCTCACTCTAGCATCTGCTAACTAACTACACTGTTCTATTCTCTCTTTCTAGGAGTTCAACTTGTTTAGATTTCACATATGAGTGAGATCATGTTATTATTTTTCTTTCTGTGCCTGGCTTATTTCACTTAACATAATGTCCTCCAGGTTCATCCATGTTTTCACAAATGATAGAATTCAGAAATTGACACCTAAAAGCCATTAGGTTAAACTTGTTCTGAGCTCTCTATTTTCCAGTTTTTATCACATTGTCTCTTGGTTTTCAGAGTGAAAAACAATATAGACTCACTTATAGTAACATAACCAGGAGGTTCTTTAAATAGTGGTAGAGGAAAGAAAGACTAGAGACATCTAAGTTTTATTCCCATCCAGTGCCTTCACTGTTAAATGATTTAATATGTCTGCTAATTGCTACGTGAAAGTAGATCCCAATAGGTTGAAGAAAAAGTTTGGGAGTACACGCTTTCTTTGCCTTACATCCAGCGTAAGTTCACTGAAAGGACAACCAATAGTAACTCTGAGCATACGGCAAGCTATTCACATTGAAAAACATAAGTTATGATTCCATTTGCTTAGTGCCAAATAAACTGTTCAATTTTCTCATAATATTAGAAATGTAAAGCATACAAAACCGGGAGTTCTACACGTTCATACTTAAGTAAATTATTTCCTCCCAGGCTTTTTACCTGTACTTATGCATGTAAAAAGAGAAAGTAACCACTTAGAAGACCCTTCTTATCAGCTGTCCTGTGAAATAGTGGGTTGTGTGGTCACAGGAAGACTAGTCAGCATGCATCTGAAAAAAGAAAAAAAAATCTGAGCCCTAGAATCTGCTTTAGATTTTCCTAAGGTAGATCCACACTTCTTTTTCCAAATCAGTGAAGTCAACAACTCTGCAAGCCTACAGAGATCTCTAAATTATGCTTATGTGAAATACATGAAAGGTGACTATTTCCTTAGGCGTAATAAAGTCATTTCAATACAACTAGTTTGATCTTGTTAGAGAGAAACATAGACACTTGCTCTTTGCATGTTTGTGGATGAAATGAATAAAGAGTAAAGTTAAGAATGAAGAATTAGTTTGAATGTTAAGAATGAAGTTCACAGACTCTTTACCTAAGAAGAATAATCTGGTAATATGTAAAATTTACCTCAAATTAGGACTGTGACCAAAGAAGGAAAAGAGCAAGGAAATACCATTATCCAAACTCTCCTTTTATCATGGAGGTTTTAAAATATGGCTGCAAATTCTTTGGCACTTCCTCCATTAAAAGATGGAGTCTCTGCACTTCCTTTTGAAGCAGAGTGGGTTTGTGACTACACAAACAGTACACAGTTGTTATGGAAATGATGCTGTGCCCATGTTGCGAAAGACCATGCAGCTTCCATTTTGTTTAGGGAAACATTCACTCTTAAAGCAATGAACTACTCTGTAGAAATGCTGACCAGTCTGATACCACCAGCCAGCTACAGGAGCTTAGGTCAGCTGAGCACAGCCTTCCAGTACTTTACCAAGAAACAAATCCTCTGCCATTCAAACAACCCCCTGCTGTTTGGGTCTGTTCAGCTGAGGCCCAAGACATCACGAAGCATAGAAGTCACCTATTCCCACTGTGTTCTGTCCAAATTCTTGATTTACGTTATCCGTGAACATAGTAAAGTGGTTGCTGTTTTATGCCCACAAATTGTATTTTATCCAAGGAAATAGATTAGCTAGAATAATGCTTGAACTAGTTACTTGAAAATCAGCATTGGCGAGGGAAGTATCGTTACCAGGATTTTTACCAAGATTCCATCAACAAAAATTTATTAGGAGTCAGCTAATTTTTAACTCTGCACAGCAGAGCTATAGACAGGTGAGGTTGATTCTTAGTGAGTTTTGGTGTATAGTAGAAGGAAGTAGGGAAGAACTGTTTCTATTAGATCAACTCTATTTCTATCCTTTCCATTCGTTGACGTAAGACTTTTAAAAACAATGAAAAATCAGTTTTGCATTTTTGCACACAGCTATTTGAGCCCTTTGTTGGTGTCTTTACCTACAATTTTTATCTAGTTTTACCTCTCTTTCTTTCCCCTTTTCCCCTTTTTATTACCTGTAAAGTAAAATTAATATTATTTGACTATTGATGATTAAGCATCACACAAGTACTAGAATTCAACAAAATCTAGTGACGTTAAAGTGAAAATACAATTTCTGTCTAATAATAATTAGGTAAATCTTGCTGCTTCTCTCCTAAAATGCCAGAGTACACTTTCTCCTGGTCTTCCATAGATACTCAGTTTATAAACTTTCACTGAACTCTGAAAACACTGAAATGTCCAGGATGGAGAAGTCCTACTCTCTGCTTTCAGTTATTCAGTGGAAATGCAAACACAAAAGAAGTAACTCTGATATAAGGTAAAAGATAACAAAAGTAAAGCATGCAGCTATGAATAACATTTCACAGGAGTGCAATAAAGACCCAGAGCATGCGTGGCATTTTCCAGCTGTGGATCACTTCAAGTAAATAAAAAGTCTCCAAAACAGTTTGAATGTAAAGTAAATAAACTAGAGACAAATTCAGGGAATTAATTCAACTTACACAAGTAGAGAAATAAGTAAATTATGAAGCATAAAACTGGACAGTATTAAATCATTCAGCTGTTTAAATATCTTAAATAGTTCTACATTATTTTGTAGAATAAAGTATAAATTTGAATTGTTAAATAAATTAAATACAATGTAAATTAAATAAATTTCAATTTATTTGAAATGTAAATATCCTAGCATAACATAACATGTTTCCCATGTCAGCCCCAGTTTTATTCCTCATCTCACTCAGTTAGTGCTCCCTTCTAGTTGCCTGGGACATGCTCCTCAGTCATACCTCTCATCTTTGTTTTGTTGTCTCTAAACCCTACTCTTCACTTATCTAAGTCTCGTGCTTTCATTTAAGACCCTACAGCAGTAAGCCTCTCCAGGCTCCCCATGCCTGCTTCACAGCTCTCTGCCCTGCAACATTGTCAAGCCTTCTTTACATCAGTAAAATGGTACTCTTTGCATGTGACCATGTATCATCATTTATCTTTACCTTGTTTCTGCATTTTCATCTAAAGGGTTAAAAGTTTTAGAGAAAGAGGAAAAAAGTGATTTATAGTACTTTGAATTACCTAGTTGTGGCACAGGGTTGTCTTAATAGAGGAAATACTGACACCTTGAATTGGATAATTATTTGTTCTTGTCGGGTGCCAGGGGCTGTTTTGTGTATTTCAGAATGTTTATTTAGCACCATCCATACTCCCTGCTCACAAGGGATGTCAGTGGCATACCTCACCCCCTTATCAGGACAGTAAAAAATCTCTCCATCCACTGCAAAAGTCTCTATGACTTAGATCAACCAGTGCAGAACAGTACTGAGGACACAGGAGTTTACAGTGTATGTGATGGCAATGGTATGATGATGTTTAGTGGGATAACATATAAAGTGTTGGGTGTAAACTTCATACATCTTTAGTATCTAATAGTACGTTATGTAGCTGCCATCTGATAATTTTTAAGTATGACTCAATGAATAAGTTTATATTTTAATTTGCACTATTACCTAACATATCAGGTTCTTTTAGAGTTATCTTTTCCTTCGCTCTCTCTGCCCCCTCTTCCCTCGCTCCACTTTTTTCCACATGTGTAATGGAGGATATATTGCCAGAAAGACATTTCCAATTGGACTTCTCCTAGTATAGCAACTATGGTCAGTAACACAGACATTTTTTTTTAAGTCCCGTCTTAGGACTATTCCAGTAATGCTCACCCTGATACAGGTTTAAGCTGTTAAAGCTAATGATAATATTGTTTAACTTTGCTAACTTTCCAAAGTTATAAAGTTATTTTTTTAGGCACAAGATTCAGCTACAGATATTTTAAATCTCATATAAACCTCTATGTGGACCAATTTGTTGTTCTTCTCTTGAAAAAATTTAAAATACATTCACTGTAGACTTGAACAGATAATTTTCAGAGGGCCCAATTATTCTTAGACCCACACTCTCTCTGAGTGTCAGGAGCCAAGGAAGGATATTAACTCTTTCGCTTGGCTAAAGAACATTTTAATGAGTTACTATTATAAGAAGTTTTCTCTCAAAGCCTAAGGCAGAACTGTTACATGGCATAACATGGTACCTTAGTGGCCAACAGATGACTATGTCTTTATGAACAATCAACTTTTAACCAAGGAGTGACAGGCACTCAGGGGATTCTACCTTGTTACCATATAGTCTTTTCTACACACAAAAGGGAAACATACTGGAGCTTATGTAGCTAAATATATTTATGTTCTTTCCTTTTTAATCATTTTTTTTTAAATCACTTGGGTTTATCCTACTTTAACCATGCCCGGAAAACCTCTGCCCATTGTGCTAGCCTTCCTCTTCTAATTGTACTCTAATATCTCATCTAAAATGACCTTGGAAATGTTTGAAGGAACACATACTTACCTCATGATGGACAAAGTTACAATTAAAAAATTCTTAAAATCGGAGCACAAAATAGACAATTCTATCAGAGTTTATATTACCACCTATTTGTAAGTTAGTGGAAGTGCTTGTAAAAAAAGTTATAAAATTCTGTCGGTTCTCAAGTCACAGTTCAGTAATAATTTTTTAATATAAAGCATAGGTTACAAAAAAATCAAAAAGTTATATTTCATCATGTGTTTGTTTTTATTTAACCACTGGATGCCTTTTCTTTGACTAGAAGTTAGGGAGATAAGAGAAAGTGAGAAGAAAGTTAAGTCGAAGAAACAATGAAAAACAATTATGACTGTCTCATAACAACAGAGTTTTTACATAAACTCTATGGTAAATTGATGAAGATTTTCATTTGTACTGGCATAGGCTAAGTGCCTCTCTACTCTCTCTCTCCTTTTCAGATAAAGATTGATTCACAGACAGTTTTTGACTTCCATGGTAGAGAACTTCTACCCTTACCATAAAAAGAAAAACTCTTGTACCAGTTTATTCCAAATAATTTTTCTACGCATCTTAAAGACTTGAAGGCATGCACACAAACGAACACAAAAACACCCATACATGTCTGTAAGCTCTTGGAGAGCGAATTCTAAATATTCAAATTTTAGCCTGCAAACTTGTATTGTCTTTTCATATTTTATAGCTTTTCTTATGACAGTATTTATTATCATATTAGGCAAGTAATTAATGTCTAACAAAAAACAAAATTATTCCCCAAATATCAGATAACTGAGAGTTTACTTTAATTTGGCATACCAAATAAAAGTTAACAATGTTGTTGTTATCATAATATTTATTATTATTAGGAAGTCAGAAAACGCAGTGGCCATAAACCATAAGCCTATCTAATCTCTAAATTTATATTTCTCACATGGCAAAATTTACCATGGATAAATTATTGAATTTTCCACAATGTTACTTTAAGTGGTATAGATAGTAGACAATGAAAAAGGAAAAAAATGGTAATAAACTTTCAGTAGGGCTGTAGCAGTGGTCTTCAAGCTTGGGAAACAAAGTTTACAGCTTCTAGGTGGAATTATGATGTCTCTGTATCTCCAAGAGTAATCATATAAAAAAAATTTCTCTTTTGTTCGAAGCATAACACCATGTCAGCGTAGATATCCGCAATCACTTTTAACCTGAAAAATATTAATATGACAACTTTAATGTGCTATCATGCGACATATATATGCATATTTTGAACTCTAGGGAACCTTCCTTCATATCACGTATCAGTGGACATATTTTCACTAACTTCAGAGGCTCACATGTTAATAATGAAAAAATTCATTGAAGAGGCATTTTCATTTGTATGAAATCTCAGTAGCAGACACTATATTGGCATTTTCTTAGTTCATACTTTGTGGTTAGTGGATGTATTAGAACTTCAGTAACAGTGGTCTGGCCCATTTCTCTGCTTCTCATTGGAACCCAAACCCTTAATTCTGATCTCCATTGTCAATAGTTTATCACTCCTTTTTCTGTATTATAATGTCAGTAAAGTATGAATATTCATGTATTTAACAAATAATTGTGCTATATAAATTAAACTGATCTAGGTGAGGAAATATTACAGTATTTGTTGCCAGTGGAAGAGTCTGACAAGCTAATAAGCCATTGTCATGCATGGTAAAGAACACTTGGTTAAGCTATGGATTCTATGAGAACACATATAAGGAGCAGCTTGCCTCAAAATTAGGAAGTATTTTCTAGAGGAGGTGGCATATTAGCCAAACCCTGAAGTGAGATGGTTTTAAGAGGCATGATGGGTAGCCTGAATATTATCTGCAAAGGATTGTAGGCTACAGATAATAAGTTGGGCTGGTAATGGAAATTTTTTTATTTTTATTTTTTTTTTGAGACAAGGTCTTGCTCTGTTGCCCAGGCTGGAGTGGTGTAGTGACACAGTCTTGGCTCACTGCAACCTCCTCCTCCCAGGTTCAAGCAATACTTGTGCCTCAGCCTCCCAAGTAGCTGAGACCACAGGTGCATGCCTCCATGCCCAGCTAATTTTTTGTATTTTTAGGGGAGACTGATTTCGCCATGTTGGCCAGGCTGGTCTCGAACTCCTGACCTCAAGTGATCTGCCCCCCTCGGTCTCCCAAAATGCTGGGAATACAGGCCTGAGCCCCCAAGTTGGACCGGTAATGGAAGGTTATTCAGAGTGGTCTTTGGAAAATAAAAGGTTGTAAAATGTAAGGCTACATGAGGAATGTCAGGACAAGAAATGTTTCTATGGTTCAATATAGCAAATTTAAGTTTTAACTTAAATAAATAGGATATGGGGTGCCACTGAAGTTTTCAAACAAAATATACTTAAATTTATACTTTCAAAATGACTAAATCGAAAGTTTGGTTGTAGGGAGGAGTAATTATTATGACAAGAAATGGTGTGATGGGAGGCAGTGGAGGCAGGAAGATCTGAGACAAGACTACAGCTTTAGTGTCGTTGAGAGGTGATAGTCTATAATAAAGTAACTGATAAGGATAGTATGGCAGCCCCAAGGATGAAATTCCCAGATCTCCAACTGCAAATGACTGAGGCCCCTAGTGGCTGCACGCTAAAGTTTATCATTGCTTTCACTGAGACTAGGTATCTGTAGGCCACCACCAGCTAAAAACCAAGTGCCTCAGGGTTAGAGAAGCAGGCCAACGCCTGGGAGATGTAAGGTTCTTTTCCTGGTGCAACTTTGACTCAAAGACTCTCTGACAGTCTTGCCAAAGTTTCCTTAGGACTGCACTACCATCTAAGATGCTTCCATCCAAAGTCTGCCTGCCTTCCTTCCTTCCTTCCTTCCTTCCTTCCTTCCTTCCTTCCTTCCTTCCCTACTTCTCTCTCTCTCTCTCTTGCAATCATAGCTGCATGGATGCCTGATAAATTTCTCACCCTCTAAACTCCATTCACCATTTTCTAATACTTATTTCCCTTAGTGTCTTGCATGTTTAATCCTGTTTGGTGTATGCTTCTTAGAGAAACTAGACTAGCATAAATAGAAGGAAGTTGACAGATGGAGAAATTGAAGATATGACCCACATTTCTGACCCATATTTCTAAATGACTAGTTAGAACTTTTTTTCATGGAGATAGAAAATAGACAAATAAATCTGGGCCATTGATAATGATTTCTATTTTATATGGGTTAAATTTTTTGAAATAATCTTGTGAGACTCCAGTCCTTGTATATGTGTGTAGTGTGCATGTTCATCTGCATTGATGGTCTACGTTGTCTACTTTTACAAATATCTAGAGGAACAACTGACCTACCAATTAGCCTTTGAATATCCTAGTCAAAGGTTATTTTCTTCTGAACTTTCACACTTTTCAACTGTTGATGCTGAATTCCCAGCGCATAGCTCATAACACTTATATTTGATGGATTATGAATGAATACTGTCACTGCAGGGATAAAGGTCCTTATAGATGAATAGAGCTTTACAAGGGGAACAACTCAGGAGATTCATAAGGCCTAAGCAAGTGTGTTTTGGTGTTCAGCTCCCTGACTTAGTGGAGAGGAAAAGAGAAGATCCCAATTGAGTTGGAGTTAAAGGCTAGAAACCAGGAAAGTGGGGTATCCTCGATGGTGATAAGGTATATTATAAACATTTTCCTGAAAGCCATTCTTTCTCAGGCCAGAGGGAGATGACTTTTCCATTATTGTATTGTGGAAGCTGTTATAATAACAGCATGGCTGTGTCTAGTTACCTCAAGTTATCCTGGAGTGTTGGTTATTGATCCTCCTGACTTTTTCCAGGGTGACCAGGGAAGTAGAGGTCATTCAAGTAGTTATTTTAGGAAGCGAGGTATTTAGGACTTAGGGTATCCAAGCACATTGAGCATATTTATGCAAAAAACAATCATCAGTCTTTTAAAAATGTATGCCTAAAACCGAGTCACACTCTTTCATTGCAAACATAACCTTGATGTTTAAATTCATTTTATAGCATCATAAATAAGATGCATTCGTTGCCTTTACATTTGAGATCTATAAGCTTTAACTCTTTATTAAGTAGTTAAGAATTACTTGTAACAAAACAGTCATTAGTTGATAGGCCCTAATCCTTGAGTGATGATTAATTCGGGAAGTCCTTACCTGAATAATAACATAGTACTTAGTACATAATCAATATTTGTGGGAACATATTTTGTGAACCTAGAAGATATAATATGTACTGCAATATGATTAGGCTACACAATATTGAGTAAACAGGTATTATTATTTTCTTCATTGAGATAAGAATCTAATGGTAAGATAGATGTAAAATAAGTAAACAGAAATAAGTATATAATCACATTTTTGAAAATTGTTAGTTAAAAAAATAACGATGTTGTATAAGAGACTAGTAGGGGGGAAGTATTGGAAGACATAGCTAAGCATTACATTTTCAAACCTAGACCTAAAAGATGCATAGGAGTTCACTAAGTAAAGAGTGAATTAAAGATTTTTAGTCAGTGAAACAGCCTGTGCAACATTCATGTCAGGAAGGATTGCATTACTTTGAATATCTTATAGGGTGTAATTTTGCTGTAGTTTTGAGAGAGAACCTAGGCATATGAAATGATATAAAATCTGATTGATATGCAGAGTCAGTATCATGGCAAACATTATAGGCAATATTAAGGAGTTTGATTTTTATTTTAAGGTCAGTGGAAAGTTTTTGAAGGTTGTCATTTATCCTTTTATTCATTTTTTTGCAGGATAAGGGCATAATTTGACTATATTTAAAAATGGTAACTGTGGCTGTTGCATAGATTGGAATGAAATTAGGAAAGGCTATTGAAGTACAAGCAGTTGGTAGTGATTTGATCTAGGGTAATGACAGCAGAGATGGAAGAGAGTCATCACATTTTAGATCTGCAAGGAAGAATTGATAAGAGATATTCACAGAGGTAGAAAATACAGAACAAAGGAATCCCGGCCATTGATGATGATACCTAATTCACAGAGAAGGGCAAATCAAGGAGGGAGAGGTGTCAAAAATGCATAGAAAGGTCTCAGACTCAAAATTTCTGTGCTCATAGAATGTATCATCTAAAGAGTGACACTTTTCAGAGTAAAAGAAGTGATACTAAAGACAGTATTGGGACAACAGGTATAAACTGTGACAATCCTGAGCAATCTGAGAGAGTGGTTATTGCTCCTATGCTAGACTTCTGGGTCCATTCCAGTTTGCCCTCAATACCTCTCACTGATGTAGTAGTGCTTACCAACCAATGGGACCCATGTCACACAATTCAGTGAATGTCTATCTAGACTTCTTTGCACTAGATCTCTCTGTGAAACTGCTGAACACACTTTGTCTTTTTTGAGAAACTTTATTTTCCTGACAGCAAACGTTCCTCAGGATACTTTTACCATCCTCTCTGGCTAATTCTCACTTTCCTTTGCAATTTTGTTTCTTTTAGCCACCTGATAAATATGGATATTCCTAGTTCTTCCTTTATTCCTTTTAATTCATGTCACCAGTTTCCCTTGGTATCAATATGACCAAAGCACAGATAATTTACATATATCTTCAAGCTCGTCTTCACCTCTGGCTACTAGACCATATCAACAGTTATTCAATACCTTCTCACTTGATTCTTTGAAATTTAAAATTTCAAAGTCATCTCACATAGCACGTCCAGAGCCAAATTTAAGGATTGCTTCTTCCAAAATTGATCTTCTTCCAGTGTTCCTGTGTTAAAAAACTGAGCTACTATTCATTCATTTTGCAAATCAGAAGCCTAGAAATTACCCTTGGAACCTCAGTCTCTCTATTACTAGCTCCTGCCAATTTACCTACCACTTACCTCTTAGCATTGTCTATTTCTCTTCAGCTTCTTTGTCATCATCCAAGTTCAACCTACCATTATCTCTCGTTGGATCTCTGCAAAAGTTCCCTAGCTATTTTTGTGCTTCCACTCTCACATCTTTCCAATTTATCCTCCATATGGAGGTGAAGAGACGTCTTACTACTGAGAAATGCATTATAAAACACCTCCCACCCTCAAACAAAGCTTAAAATGAAAACCTCTCAACAGTAGAAAAATCTTCAGTGCTTTTAGGATAAAAAACAAAAGCTTTGATAACAAGACGTCCTAGGCCTTATGAGCTCTGAGCCCTAGCTCCCCAGAAAAACCTTGCAATATCTGTCTATCTGATATTTGTGCTTTAACCACATACTATTTTCTTAGAAGCACCAACTTGCTCCTGCCAGAGGGCCTTTGTACATATGTATCCAAACACCACCACCCTACAACACACATATATACGAACGACTTCACCTAGTTAACTTCCCCTCAGGGAAGCCTAATCTGATTCTCCAAACTGCCTCAAATCCTCCAAATTAAGGCTTTTATTAAACTGTACCACTTTCATCCAGCAATGTCTGTCCTGTCCGCTAAATTGGAAGTTTCATGAGAGCGGACATAATGGCAATTTTTGCTTTTGATTTTTTACCTTTAGCCAGCACATGAAATAGTGTGTAGTAAGTGCAAAATAGGGGACTCAGTGAATATTTATGGAATGAATGAATGACTTCTAAGTGAAAGCATTTCTGTTATACAAGGTTATTGGGCAGGTTTTTCAAAGGAAATAGAATACAATATTTTTCTCAGCTTCTGATGTTGAATTGCTGTATCATCTTTAGTCAATTGCCTCCTATTATGCCATTATTTACTCCATCCATAAAATGGGGGCATGACACATTTTTCCTGTGTCAACACTCATGATAAATAGCTCTAAATACATCTTGAACATTTAATAGATCTGTTATATATAAACATAAATTTTCCTCTGCTAATTAGATGTCACCCTTGACACCACAATGACTGCTGAGCTGTGTTTAATTTATTCTTGCTGTAAAAATAACAGGTAATTAAGAATGAATTATTTTGTTTTAAATACTCTCCCTGTATCGCAAATATACTTCAAACACATACACTCCCTCCGCATACGTACATGGAGGCACAAACTCATTATCTTTACTATTTTTACCATTACCACCACAACCTATGTTAATTTCCATTTTGTAGTCAAATCCACTCTCCAGAAAGTATATTACATATATAGTATATAGTATATAGCATTCATTAAAATATATAATCCCATGCTGATCTTCTCTTTTAATAAATATGTAGTTTTAAAAATTGAATGGCATAATTTCCAACTGGCCCTGCAATGTGTATACAATGCACATTATATATTGTAGGTAATTATACAAAACCTTGTATACGGGCTCTCCCAAATGAAGATTTCATGCAAATGAGTAATGTAAACGCACTTCCAAAATGGGTATGCTGATGCTGAATATGATTCTTCCTAATAGGATGGAAGTATGCCCCAGTGGCATTGATTTAGCTCTCCATTTTTGGCCTGCCCCCACCCCTTTAAACTCCCAGTTAAGTAGCACAGTGGCTTTTCACCTCTCCGCCTGGTTCATCTGGCCCAGTAGGGCTCCTTCTCCCAATTTGCCCACACTGAGCCATGAGCACTAAATGAAGCGAATAATTTGGTGCATTGTTGGGGGGGTGGCAGTGGGGGTGGGAAGGGGAGGGGACAGCTGACAGTGAATGGTGTCAGCTGCAGAGGCAGCAGAAAAAGCCGACATCTTAATAAAACAGCCTCAGGCGAAATCCCATTAAAGCCTTCAGAAGCTTGTTTCCCTGCAGTTGAGCAGGTAGGCGTTGAGCAGTACGAGGCAGCCCTGAGTGCTCTCAGGGAGCCCAGTTCAAAAAAAATTTTTTTGAGGGCTTTTTTTTCTTAATATAAATCATCCACCAGCATAGCTCCTCAGAGTCATTTGCAAGGCAGAGAAAGAGAGAGCCAGCACAGGAGAGAGAAAAGGAGGGAGGAAGGAAAAGAGCTAGGGAGAGAGAGATATAAAGGGATGAAGTTCCTCTGCCACAGCAGGAGCAGTGAGCAGGCTGTGTGTGCACCCATTAGCGTTGGAGTGAAGACCTCAGGCTGACCTTTGGAGAGGCGAGGGAGCAGGCAGTGCTCAGGCAGAATGACAATGAGGATGGTGCATCCAAGAGGTGCATTGTCTGGCTGGCTCCTAGGCCAAAAGGGTGATGGCACATCCCTTACAAGTAACACTGTCTTGTGAGCAGGATGATGGGCAGAACATCAGTGAATAGCATAATGATCGCACTTGAAAAGCCTGACAAGGCACACCATTGACTCTACAGTAAAACAGAAGAACATACATGTGCACATGTATTTCCCTCCTACTTATACATGTAGTACATGCAACACAGGCTAGAATAACTGTCTAAAAATATGTTTTGGGTTCACATAGTACATCTTTGAAAGACTATATTTACATTATATTTGTTGATGAGCATGAATTCAACTTTTAAAAGCTTCCAGAGCTTGACCAACATGGGGAAAGCCCATCTCTACTAAAAATACTAAATTAGCCAGGCGTGGTGGCACATGCCTGTAATCCCAGCTTCTCGGAAGGCTGAGGCAGGAGAATCTCTTGAACCTGGGAGGCAGAGGTTACGGTGAGCTGAGATCGTGCCACTGCACTCCAGCCTGGGCAACAAGAGTGAAACTCCACTCCACACCAAAAAAAAAAAAAAAAAGAAACAAAAGCTTCCAGAAAAGTGACCTGGTACCTCTCCCAGTATTTAAAGCCCTTCTCTGTCAGGAAGTTCATTGTCATATCTAGCAAATATTCCTCATACTACAGCTTTAGACTACTTCTAATAAGAATGAATATATTTTGTTGATGAGCACTAAAAATTAACTTGAACACAAGTTTTACATTATGCAATTGGATACTCTGTAGTTGATAAAAATGAATGTTCCTCTTAAATGATGACCATCTGTTCAATGTGCACAATTAAATGAAAGCCTCAAGTTCACAACATTTCTAGTTATTCTTAGTTAAGTGCAGGTTTATTTCACTAAGTACACTCTATGTGGTCCTGAAAAGTCATGTGAATTAAGAGCTGTTATAAATTGAATGACATTAGGAGAATATGGAGTTTTGACACTTAAATAATACAAAATGTAAAATACTTATTAAGGTCAATAATCTTTAGCTTTTTTGGTCATTTTAATGTAGGTTTTGCTTATCAGGTTTTTGGAAACTTCATTGATAACCTATTTGTACTTTAGTTTCACAAGTCTAGGCTTTCACACTCAACAAATCTCAATTCACTTGCTAAGAAAAGTGCCGTTGGTAATAGAAGTTTTAAGAGAGAAGGCTAAACTTGAGTTAAATTTAAATATGTTCTAATTAATCAAACTTCATACTCAATCTTTGGACAAACTATAAATAGGCATAATATAAAGATGCAGATAGTTAATTGAGACAACCTACATGATATTATTGGATTCTAGGTAAAATTCAAGGCTGCTCTCCATCCCAGTGCTATTCAGTCCCTCTCTTCCACCACTCCCTCTGATGTCTTCAACGCTAAGAAGGAGAAATGGGATTGGTCAAGTCTAAGGGAATTTAATAGAAAAGGAACTGGTGCTCTAATTCTACATGGGCTATTTGTCTTCTCTATCTCAGTAATTATTTTTCTTTTCTTCTTTTCTTTTTAACACACCTTAGCATTTTTTTTTTTCTGATTGACAGAAGTCCCTCTTTAGAGTGCCAGATGAAGACCCCTATAAAATAGGCTTGCAGTAGATGGCTAGGTTTAATGCTCTAGTCTAGGCCTTAGGTAAACATCTTTCTTTCCCCCTTTATTTCCCTTGGGGTTGTTTTCCACTATCTCAGAATGTAAAACATATAAGGCAGAGAATGGTGTTAACATCATAGATTATGGCACAAGGAGCTAAGGTGGTCACTTAGTGTGCTATTACTCTAGATATGTGATTTCCCGACGAAAGGAGTCTTTGTGACGTCGTTGGGTCCAACCAGCCTTAGTGACTCTTTTTTGGATTTAGTGGGAGCAGATTAATAGAGTTGATGGTGGTGGCTTGTTTGTTGTTATTCTTTGTGAAGTTTCCTTTTTGTGTGTCTATCATGGAATGTGTCATGACTCCAGCAAGAAAGTCAAGGATTTTAGGTTTCAGGACTCTTTCTCTTGGGCATTTTCCAATCTTAGCATGGTTAACATTTGGGATAGATATAGCAGATTAGGTTAAACATAAGAACAGCAGGCTGGGGTGTGAGAGGCAAAGCCTTGTCTGCGGGGGATAAAGGCTCATGAGTAGGGAGAGACCTCTAGTGTTAATACCTCAAACTGCAAGTGCAACTGCAAACCGGTTGAGCAGAAGTCCTCAGGGAGGATGGGAAGGTAAGTTAGGGGGCTTATGGATTCATATATTCGATCTGGAAAGACTCAGATACCAGATGACTTTAGTTTCCCAGTCCTTAGAACGTTACTGCCTGGAATTGGTAGGTAGCATGCTCTTCAGCATCCTGGGTTGTGTTTTCTCTTTAACCAATTTTTCAGCCACATTGAATGATGATGACTATGTCTTTCTAGGACTCAAACTGTAAATTTACCTACATTGAGACTATCGAATTCATAACCTACCAGCTTTTTGACTGTTAGAGAGAAAGGAATTTTCCCTTTCTTTCCACAATGAAAGTTCCCAGGTAAGAACTGGGAAATGAAGTTCCATACAAAATGGTTCACACTGTATCACATGCAGATCAGACAAGGCTCAGTGTTAGAAGAAGCAGTTCTCTCCTCAGCCCAAGGAAAGTCAGCGCCCTCTCTGTGCAGGAGTTAGTGGAGAGTGTGGGGTGTGTTGGTTCACAGCTCTTCTAGAACTACATGGTTGGAATGGGAGAGTAGCAATTCCCAAAAAGAAGAGGAATATTATCCAAGGATGTTATGATAACAAATGTTCACTCTAACCTCTTTCTCCGCTCCCAATTTTTCTATAGGCTCATCTTTTCCTTTAATAGAGACATTACATTTCATATGAGGTTGCCTACTTGCTTAATAGTAATAGCCAACACTTATATAGTCCTGACTATAAACCAATACTTTTTATAATCTCTCTCCCCCCTCTCTCTTTCTCTCTCTGTCTCTCTCTCCTGGCGACCACAATCTTACGAGATAGATGTAATGTGCTGCCCAATTCTCCTCTCTAGGAGGGACTTGTTGCCCATGGTGAAAGAAATATAGCAGTAGGCAGGAGTCTTCGGCTGTCAGCTCCTACAGTAATTGACTCAGCTGTAGACAGTTGCCTCATCCAAGGCTGTGTCTTTTCCCAAGATAACTCTCATTTAATGACTGTTTAATGCCTGCATAAAAAGTTACAGTAATTTCAGCCCAACTTTAGAGAGTTCTGTAAAACCGTTCTAGCTCCAGAGGTCCCCTCGGGCTTGGTCAAATTTAACCTTAAATCTGTGTCACTTGCCGCCTTCTTCTGCTTACTCCTGCTTTCTCCCCACTCTTTTTCATAGGTGTTGATTCCAAGGGCACTCTTCAATAAATCTCCTGCATAGTAAACTCCTTCTGGAAAACTGTTTCCCAGGGAAGCGAGCTGTTGTATATAGATGCCATTATTATTCCCAGTTTGGAAAGGAGAAGTGAGCTCTGTACATTTTTATCTATAGGTCAGATACTTTACACACAGTATAAATTTCACAAGAGGTATCTTCTATTAGATTAAAACTTCCTCAAAGCTGAAGTGTGAGCTCACTACTTTAACTTCTTTCTCTTTATCTCACACACACACACACACACACAAAAGGCAAACAAAATACTTTTTTTCATTTATTCTTTGCCATTTATGCTTTTGTCTTGTGAATTGCTGCTTATATTCTTTCCCCAATATTCTATGGGTTTATTGATTTGTTAAAATTGTTCATGTACTCTATATTCTAATTCTTCAATAATTATTTGCATTGCAAATACCTCTTCTTGTGATTTGTTTTTTCATCTTTTTTTCGGGTATTGTTTAGTGTGCAAATGTTTCTGATTTTATTGTGGACAAATTAAGCACCCTTTCCTTCATCGTGTGTGTGTTTGGTACCTTAGCTAAGAAGTAATTTCGTAACATAGGCTCATAATGGTCTTCTTTATTTTCTTCTAAATATTACAAAGTTTTGCTTGTTTATATTTAAATACTTAATCCACTTTATCTTCATCTCTTTTAAGTCCAATTTTATTTGGACTTATTTTTGTTCCGTATGGACAACCAAGTTCCCCAGCAAGTACATGAAGAGTGCATGTTGCTAATTGATTTGTTTACCCTCATTTTGTAACAAGTGTTTACATATTCATAGACTGCTAGCATTTAAATTTAAGTCCATAATTAAAATTTAGACTTTGGTAAATCATGGGGCAATTTTATAATTGAACAATAATCAGAATTTATATTATGATTTTGTAAAGTGTTCTCTGCAGAGCAAATAACATGTACTGAGTGCATATTTATTTTTTATATTTCTAGTTTTATCACCTCCATATTACTCAGAATAAATGTTTCCTTTTAAAAAATAAAAACACAATGTTTAAAATAATGCTATATTTTTGTGTTTTTCGTATTAAAACCATACCTTTTCTTGTGTTTGTGTTCGTATTTCTAATTCCAAAGTAAAAAGTATTTGACATGTAACTACTCTTAGAATTTAAATGATAACTTTGACACTTATTGATTATGTGACTTTCAACAAGTTATACAAGATATTTGTTTCCTCATCTTATAATAAAACAGATTTCATAGGACTATTGTGATGAGAAAATAAATAATCATAAATAATTGATGAAAAAATAATCATAAGTAATTTATACCAATGTGTGGAAATTTTTAATTAATATATATTAAGTGTTCTAAAATTTACATTTTTATCTTATTACCAGCAACTTTCAACTTCCTACTCATTCTATTGATAGATTTCATGAATTCTTCTCACTGAAATTGTCCACCTTCCCTTTGAGTTTTGGAACCCTTGAGTCGTCTTTTTATTTTATTTTTTGTTTACTTTTTTTTTTTTGAGACGGGAGTCTCACTCTGTCACTCAGGCTGTAGTGCGGTGGTGTGATCTCAGCTCACTTCAACCTCCTCTTCCTGGGTTCAAGCAGTTCTCCTGCTTCAGGCTCCTGAGTAGCTGGGATTACAGGTGCGGACCACCAGACCACGCTAATTTTTTACATTTTTTGTAGAGACGGAGTTTTGCCACATTGGCCAGGCTGGTCTTGAACTCCTGCTTGAGTCATCTTTGAATCCTGATTTGCATAGGTTTTTGGAAGACGGGGTGAGTGGGTAGTTGCATTAGTGAGTTTTCACACTGCTATGAAGAATTTCCCTGAGACTGGGTAATTTATAATGGAAAGAGGTTTAATTGACTCACAATTTCACATGGCTAGGGAGGCCTCAGGAAACTTACAATTATGGCTGAAGGCAAAGGCGAAGCAAACACCTTTTTCACGAAGCAGCAGGAGAGAGAAGTGAGCAAAAGCAGAGAAAACTGCCTTATAAAACGATCAGATCTCGTGAGAACTCACTATCATGAGAACAGCATAGGGGAACCACCCTCACGATCCAGTAACCTCCCTCCTTTGACACGTGAGGGTTACACGTCCCTCCCTAGACATACGGGAATTACAATTCGAGATGAGATTTGGGTGGGGACACAGAGCCAAACAGTATCCGTAGTGTTTCTATTACACTCCTCCTCCTTTTTAACACACTTTTTTCTTTGTCATATTTCTCAGTTCCTCTAATAAGTCAATAATATTCTATTTGATATAGTACCCTCTTTTCCCAGAGTCCCCTTTTCCTTATTAATTTTTTTAGATGGAGTCTCACTCTGTCACCAGGCTGGAGTACAGTGGTGTGATCTTGGCTCACTGCAATCTCCGCTTCCTGTGTTCAAGTGATTCTCCTGCCTCAGCCTTCTGAGTAGCTGGAATTACAGGTGTGCACCACCACACCCAGCCAACTTTTGTATTTTTAGTAGAGATGGGATTTCACCATGTTGGTCAGGATGGTCTCGAACTCCTGACCTCGCCATCTGCCTGTCTCAGCCTCCCAAAGTGCTGGGATTAGAGGTGTGAGCCACCATGCCCAGCGCAGAGTCCTCTTTTCCTTTGCCTTCTGTTCTCCTGCCCATACTGAGACTTCCCTTTTTTATTTTGCTGAGATAGAGTTACATTTTTCCAGATCTTGTCATCCTCTTTTGTGGTTTACTCTCTCATTTCCCTGGAGTATATTTTTGAGTAATGTCTTAAGAACAGATGCGTAGGAAATAAAATAGCTGAGCCACTGTGAGTCCAAAAATGTCTTTTCTGTTCTCTTTTTTAGTAATATTTGGTTAGGACAGAATAGAAGAGTTTATTCTGTAGTAGCGAGAATAAGTTCCAAATATCAGTGTCCTAAAACAACATAGGTTTATTCTCAGTGTTACTCCATGTCCATCATGGATCAATCACAAGAGAAGGTAGCATTGTTTACTGTCACTGAGAACAAGACTGCAGGAGCAGTCAGCAGCAGAGATTTGGCCAGTTGCCATGGCTAGGGGAAGAAAAGAAGTCACTGGATGGTTTTCACCAGAAATTAAATGTGTCGCAATAACGCCTTTCACTTCTGTTAGCAATACTCTTGCCTGAGCTGGTTACATCCCCTACTGAACTTAAAGGAGGCCAGGAAGTGAAACTCTAACAAGTTCTTAGAAAGCAGAATGCCTGAAATGTCTCTTGATTAGCATTAATGACTATCGTAATAATGTGGCTGATATTATCTTGGAACTTCAATGAATTAAATGCTAGGTTTTGAGGATTGGTTCTCCATGTGTTTTGCCTCTCTTTCTGTCTATGTTTCCTTAATTACTTTCCTTTACATAAGTTTTCTATTTTTGTCCCCCTAAATATCTAATAGTTACATTCCACATTATATATCCAAAACAAGTATCATTTCTGCTAGCAGTTTCACTTACAATTTTCCCTGTTACCAACAGTAGCACAAGTTTAACCTTACTGTTTAATTAACAAGTATAAATAGTATTCTTTGCTTTCTCATATTCTACATCCGATCTATGTTATCTCTACATTTAAAAGACTGGCATCACTTATCTATGTCACACTTATCCTATTGCTAACACCGGAGCCATAGTCACCATAATTGTCACCGAGATGACTGCAATAACCTTCTAATTGGTCATAACATTTCAGCTCTTGCTCACCTACTGTCAATTCTATATACTGAGGTATCTTTTAAACATAAACCAGCAATCAAAAATTATTTAAAGTAAATAAAAACAGAGACACAACATATCAAAATCTCTGCAATGCAGCAAAAACAATGTTAACAGGAAGCACTATAACCTCTGCTGTCTTTTGGGTGCTACATACCTACACCAAAAGCTAGAAAGATATCAAATTAATTATATAACAACACACTTAGAGGAACTAGAACAACAGGAACAACAAGAACGTTAGAAGAAGAAAAGAAAACTAAAATCAGAGTGAAGCTGAACAAAATTGAGACCCAAAACCCATACAAAAAATCAATGAAACCAAAAGTTGATTCTTTGAAAAGACAATCAAGATCAATAGACCACTAGTTAAATTAACAAAGAAAAAAAAGAGAAGATCCAAATAAGCACTATCAGAAATGACACAACTGATCCCACTGAAATACAAAACACCCTCAGAGTCTATTATGAACACTATTACATAAACTAGAAAATCTAGAGGAAAAGAATAAATTCCTAGAAACACACTATATCCTAAGATTGAATCAAGAAGAAATTAAGAAATTAAAACACTGAATAGATTAATATCAAGGTCTAAAATTTAATCAGTAATAAAAAACATGCCAACCAAAAAAGCTCTGGACCAGATGGATTCACACAGCCAAGTTCTATCAGATGTACAAAGAAGAGGTGGTAACAATTCTACTGAAACTTTTCCAAAAATTTGAGGAGGAGGCGCTCATTGGTAACTCATTCTATGAAGCCAGCATCACTCTGATACCCAACTCTGGCAAAGACACAACAAGGAAAGAAAACTACAGATCAATATCCCTAATGAACATAGATGCAAAAATCCTCAACAAAATACTAGCAAACTGAATTCAACAGCACATAAAAAGTTAATTTACCATGATCAAGTAGGTTTCATTCCTGGGCGGCAAGGTTGGTTCAACATATGAAAATCAATAAATTTGACTCACTACATAAACAAAACTAAAAATGAAAACAATATGATCACTTCAATATATGCAGAAAAAGCTTTTGATGAAATCCAATATCTTTTCTTGATAAAAACTGTTGATGGTTAATATTAAGTGTCAGCTTGATTGGATTGAAGGATGCAAAGTATTATTTCTGGGTGTATCTATGAGGGTATTGCCAGGGAAGATTAATATTTGAGTCAGAGAACAGGGAGAGGCAGATCCACCCTCAGTCTGGGTGGGCACTATCCAATCGGCTGCCAGGGTGGCTAGAAAAAGCAAGCAGAAGGAGGTGTGATGAGCTGAATTGCTAAGTCTTCTGGCCTTCATCTTTCTCCTATGCTGGATGCTTCCTGCCTTTGAACGTCAGACTCCAGGTTCTTTGGCTTTTAGGGTCTTGAACTCTTTTACACCAGTGGTTTTCCAGGGGCTCTCAGGCCTTCAGCCACAGACTAAAGTCTGCACTATAGGCTTTCCTACTTTTGATGTTTTAGGACTCTGACTGGACCACTACTGCTTTCTTTCTCCTCAGCTTGTGGAGGGCCTGTTGTGGGACTTCACCATGTGATCGTGTCAGTCAATTCTCCTTAATAAACTTCTTCTAATATATACATATATCCTATTAGTTCTGTTGCTTTAGAGAACTCTAACTAATACAAAACCCCTCAAGAAATGAGGCATCAAGGTATAATAATCAAATAATAAGACCCATCTATGACAAACTCACAGCCAACCTCATACTGAATGGGCAAAATCTGTAAGCATGCCCCTTGATAACTAGAATAAGACAAGGATATCCACTCTCACCACTCCCATTCAACATAATACTGAAAGACCTAACCAGAGCAGTCAGGCAATGGGAAAAATAAAAGGTATCCAAATAGGAAAATAAAAAGTGAAACTATCTCTCTTCACTGATGATATGATTCTCTACCTAGAAAACCCTAAAGACTCTGTCAGGAGACCCCTGGAACTGATAAATGATTTAAGTAAAGTTTCAAGATACAAAATCAGTGTACACAAATCAAGAACATTTTATATGCCAATAATGATTGAGCTTAGAGACAAATCAAGAAAATCAAGAAAACAACCCCAGTTACAATAGCCACAAAGAGAATAAAATACCTAGGAACGTGTCTAACCAAGGAGTTGAAGGTCTATACAAGAAGAACTACAAAACATTACTAAAATGAATCACTGATGACAAAAATAAATTTAAAAAAATTCATGCTCATGAATACAAATAACCAACATTGTACTGTACTGCCCAAAGCAATGTACAGATTCAATGCAATTCCTATACAACTTCAAATGACATTTTCGTGGAATTTGGAAAAATGATTCTAAAATTCTTATGGAAACAAACAAAAAAAAGCCCAAATAGCAAAAGAAATCCTAAGCAAAAAGAACAAAGTTGGAGGCATTATAATACCTGACTGACTTCAAACTGTACTATAAAGATACAGTAACCAAAACAGCATGGCACTGGTACAAAAACAAATATATAGACTGTCTCTATACCATGGAACAGGTATAAAGAACCCAGAAATAAAGCCACACACCTACAGTCATATGATCTTCAACATAGTCAACAAAAATAAGCAATGGGGATCCTAATACGTGGCTAGACATATGCAGAGGAATGAAACTGGAGACATACCTTTCACTAGATATAAAAATTAACCCTAAATGGATTAAATATTTAAATTTAAAACCTCAAACTACAAGAATTCCAGAAGAAAACCTGGAAAACACCATTTTTTGTGAACCTTGGCCTTGTGAAAGAATTTATAACTCAGTCCTGAAAAGCAATTGTAGCCAAACCAATATTGGCAAGTGGGACTTAATTAAACTAAACAGCTTCTGCACAGTAGAAGAAACTATCAACATAGTAAACAGCCTATAGAATGGGAGAAAATATTTGCAAACTATGCATCCTACAAAGGCATAATATCTAGAATCTATAACGAACTTAAACAATTGAACAAACAAAAACAAACAAACCCATTAAAATGTGGGCAAAAGACCTGAACAGATACCTTTGAAAGAAGACATACAAGCAGTCAACAAACATATGAGCAAATGCTCATTATCACTAGTCATCAGAGAAATATGAATCAAAACCCCAATGAAATACAATCTCATGACAGTCAGAATAGCTATTTTGTGAAAGTCAAAAAACAACATATGCTGGTGAGGCTGCAGAGAAAAGGGAATGCTCATACACTGTTGGTGAGAATGTAAATTGTTCCAACTACTATAAAAATTAGTTTGGAGATTTCTCGAAGAACTTAGAACACCATTCAACCCAGCAATCCCATTACTGGATATATATTCAAAAGAAAACAAAACATTCTACAAAAAAGAAACATGCACTCACATGTTCATTGTAACACTATTCACAATTTGAAAGACATGGAATCAATCCAGGTGCCCATCAATGGTGGATGAGACTTTTTTAAAAATGTGGTGCATATATACCAAGGAATGCTATGCAACCATAATAAAGAATGAAATCATGTCCTTTGCAGCAACATGGATACAGCTAGAGGCCATTATCCTAAGCAAATTAATGCAAGAACAGAAAATCAAATATTACATGTTCTTACTTATAAGTGAGAGCTAAACATTGGGCAGTTATGTTCATAAACATGACAAAATAGAAACTGGGGACTACTAGAAGCTGGGGAAGCAAGCAGGGGAAGGGTTGACAAACTATCGGCTACTATCCTCGGTACCTGGGTAAGGAGATCATTTATACCATAAACCTCAGCATCACACAATATACCCAGGTAACAAACCTGCACATGTATCTCTTGAATCTAAAATACCAATTGAAATACGCGCACACACACACATACACACACAGGCCATGACACTCTGCTCCAAGGATTCCCCATCACACTAATAAGAAAACAAATCTTTTCAATACCTTGCTTTTCTGTCTGTCTTTCCCTCCCACCATTGTCTCCTTAGCTTGTTCTCTTCTAGCCACATTGACCTTCTGGTTGGCTTGGTGACAAGAATTTTTTTTTCCCTCTTGAAATGTGATTATGACGCAACAAACACCTTCTCTAGACTTCATATGACTAGTAGCTTTCTTCTTATATATTAATTCATCTAACGGAGTTTATTTGAATTAACGCTTTCTTCTTGTTCTATTTCCTTTTCCTGTTTTAGTTTTCTTCATAGTCCTTATCACTTTTTGACCCCATGTTATACATTAAATTGTCTATTTGCTTCCATGGATTCCCAGAATTATAAGTCCCATATGACTGTTTCATTATTTGTGTATTTCACTACATTATTTATAGTACAAGGTCAAGACCAGCAAAAACTAGTTGTCTAGTAAATACTAAATGAATGAATGAATCACTAAATAAATTTGAGATAATTTCTTAAATATATTCCAAACTTGAATATAATTTTTTATTTGACTTTCTGTTTTAAAATTGCCATGATCTTTGCTGTGTGTTCTGATTGTGCATTTTACATAGGACACTATTCTATATTTGTTTTGTTTTTGTTTTTGAGACAGGGTCTAACTCCGTTGCTTAGACTAGAGTGCAGTGGCACAATCTTGTGTTACTGTACCCTCTGCCTCCTGGGTTCAAGTGATTCTCCCACTTCAGCCTCCTGAGTAGCTGAGACTACAGGTGAGTAGCACCATATCTGTCTAATCTGTGTAGTGTTGGTGGAGACAGGGTCTCCCTCTTCTGTTCAGGCTGGTCTCAAACTCCTGGACTCAAGCTGTCCTCCCGCCTTGACCTCCCAAAGTGCTGTAATTATGGGTATGAGCGACTGCGCCAGATCCTATTCTGTTTTTGTTAATGAAACATGTTTTTGAGTATCTTTTAATTATAATTGAAATTTATTTTAAAAGTACAATTAAAATTATTTTTGTTTGCTGAGTCATTTAAATTTTTTTTTTCCTTGTTTTTCTCTGATATATGACAATTGTTCTCAATTGTCTGATAATTCTTGGCTGTTTATTAAGTTATTCACTCATTTTTTCCTCTATTCAGGATCTCTATTGAGCTGAGTAGAACTTTATTCCTTGGGGTGGCAGTACGAACCAAAGCAAGAAATGAAAGCAACGTGTTTCCACACATCTAAGAACTCAAAACAATTCCAAAAGCCACCATAATTGGTTTGACCTTATCCTTGTCCTGGAATTTTCAGTAATGGCGTTCTTGTAGAACAGATTAAGCAGCACAGTTTCATTTAATGTATTTATGATGATTCTGACCATATTACTGAAAGGCGTAACAGTGGTACCAAGGGAGTTAACAATTGCAAAGGTGAATTATTCTCTTATTACTTGGTTGGGCTACTTTTTTTTTCTTTTTTTTTTTTTTTTTTTTTGGTGAGACGGAGTCTCACTCTGTTGCCCAGGCTGGAGTGCAGTAAAGTCATCTTGGCTCACTGCAAGCTCGGCCTCCCAGGTTCATGCCATTCTCCTGCCTCAGCCACCCAAGTAGCTGGGACCACAGGCACCCGCCACCACGCCTGGCTAATTTTTGGATTTTTAGTAAAAACAGGGTTTCACCGTGTTAGCCAGGATGGTCTCAATCTCCTGACCTGGTGATCTGCCCTCGTCAGCCTCCCAAAGTGCTGGGATTACAGGCGTGAGCTACCACGCCTGGCCTGGGCTACTGATTTTCTAAAATTAGAATGTATTAAAGTAAACCCACAAAATGAAATGTAGCCATGTAAAATATAGACTTTAAGTTTTGACCAATGTGTGCACCTTTCTGGTCATCAACATGATCAATGTTGTGTTAACTGTACAATCAGTAAGATATTTCCATCACCATAAAAAATTTTCTCATATCTATTTGCCATCAGTTCCCCAACCTCTTGCCTCAGGAAACCAGCAGTCTGCTTTTTGTCCCCATTGATTCATTTCTCTTGTACTAGAATTCAATGTAGTTGGAATCATACAGTATGCATTCTCTTTCATCTACCTTCTTTTCCTCACAACATTTTTTAGATTGATCCAAGCCATTGTGGGTATCAGTAGCTCATTACTCTTTATTGCTGAATAATATTTTGTCCTAGGATTATACCAAAATTTGTTTATCCATTCACTTGTTAATGGACATTTAACATGTTTCCAGTTAAACGTTACTATTAATAAAGCTGTTAAAAACATTTGTGGATAAATTTTTGTGCCAAGTTATCTCCTTTATTTTTGGGGGATAAATACTTAAAAGGGGAATTGTTGAATTGTGTAGTAACTATATTTTTAATTTTGCAAAAATTTTCCAAACTCTTCTAATTGTGTCATTTTATATTAGCATGAGAGTTTCCATTGCTCCATGTCTTTACAAACACTTCATTTTGTCTCTCTCTCTCTATTTTTAACCATCCTGAGTGTTGTGTAGTAGTATCTTATTTTGATTTTCATTTGCTTATGCCTGATTACTAGTGATATTGAGCACAATTTCATGTTGTCTTTTCATGTTGCCATTTCTATGTTGTCTTTTGTGAAATATCTATTCAAGTATCGATTACTTTTTTTAAAAATTGGGTTATTTGTCTTTATATTATAGAATTGGAGAAATTTTTTATATAATTTGAATACCAGTGCTTTGACTGATACATATATAGACAATATTTTTACTAGTGTGCTTGACTTCTCATTTTCTGAATGGTGTCTTTTGAAGGGAGGAAGTTTTTAATTTTGATGAAGTACCTTATATTATTATTTACATTATAGTTTGTGTGTTTTGTGTCCTATGCAAGATATCCTTACCTACCCAATTTTATTAATACTTTTCCTTATATTTCCTTCTAGAAGATGTATACTTTTAGCTTGTGACTGCAGGTCTAGAATTGATTTTGAGTTATTTCTGTGTGGTGCAAAGTGAAGGTCAAAATTTATTTATTTATTTTCCAAAAAAATTATCCCACTTTTCTAGCCCCATTATTTTAAAAGATTATCTTTCTCCTCAATAATACATTGGCATATTTATTGATTTGAACTGACCTTACATGTGTAGGTTTATTTCTGGATCTATTGTCTGTTCTGTTCTACTGATGTATATATCTATCATGATGCAAATTTTATGCTTATACTAAGCCTGAAATGGGGTAGTGAGAATTCTTCAATTTTGTTCTTCTTTTTCACAATCGTTTTGGTCATTGTGGGTTCTTTGTATTTTCTAAATTATCTTAGAATCTGCTTGGCAATTTCTGTAAAAATTATATGCTTTGACTTTGATAGGCATTGTATTGAAACCATAGATCAGTTTTGAAGAATTGCCATCTAATTGAGGTTTCTAATCCATGAGTATGTCATATTTTTCTACACAATTAGATATTATATAATTTGCCCCAGCAGTTTTCCGGGATAAATATTTGTGTACAAATCTTCGTGCCAAGTTATGCCTTTATTTCTTTGGGGTAAATACTTAAGAGTGGAATAGTTGGATTGTATGGTGTGTATATGTTTAATTTTGTAAGACATTTCCAAAGTATTTTCAGAGGGAATTGTGCCATTTTATATTAGCATGAAAGTTTCTACTCCATATCTTTACAAACACTTGATTTTGCCCATCTCTTTAGAGGGATTACCCATCTTTTTAGATTGATAAATTTGTTAATAAATATATTAAGCTTTTGGCACTGCTAGAAATATTTTTTGTTTCATTTTATAATTGTGTGTTTCTTGTATTAGATATATAATTGATATTTATATGTTGACCTTGTATCCTGTGCCCATTGTTAAATTCTCTTATTACATCTAACAGATTTTTGAGAGTCCTTGGAATTTTATGCATATATGATCTCATATATGACCACAAAATCTCTTCCTTTCCAATATGTATATTTCTTACGTATTTTAATCTTTGTCACATTGTTTAGGAACTCCAGTGGAATATTTAATATAACTGATAACAAGGAGTATCTTTGCTTTTGTTTCTAGTCTTGGGTTGTAGAAGGTCACACTGACTTACACCATTTCATAACAGTGCAGGTCTTTTGTAAGCACTGTTTAACAGATTCAGGAAGTCTTCTGATAACACTAGTGTGCTAGGAGTTTTCATCAACAATTGATATTGAAATTTGTAAAATTCTTATTCTGTATCTATTGAGAGAATCATATGATCTTACATTTTAAATCTGTTAATATGGTCAGTTACATTTTTTGAGTTATAAATTTTAATCTGATGTTACATTTCTATGATAAACAGGACTTGATCATAGTATACTATCCTTTGAATATAACTACTAGATTTGATTTGCTAATATAAAGATTATTCTATGTATTCTATATACTCCTTCCTGTAATATAATAGCTATTTTACTATTTTTTTCTTGTGTTGATTTAGATTATTTGTATCTTTTACAAATATTTTCATATTGTATAAATTTATTAATATAGTCCTATATTTATTTTTGTATTTACTATATTTTTGTTTCTATATGTGTGGCGAGAACACTTAAGATTTACTCTCTTTTCAAATTTAAAGTATATAGTACAGTATTATTACCTGGAGTCACCATACAATACTTTAGATCTCCAGGACTTACTCATGGTGCATAACTGAAACACTGTATCCTTGATTAGCTTCTCCCAATTTGCCCCTTTCCTAACCTCCTAGTAACCATCATTCTACTCTCTATTTATGTGAATTTGACCATTTTAGGTTCCGCATTCAAGTAAGTACATACAATATAATTTGTCTTTCAATATCTGTCTTATTTTACTTAGCATTATATTATCCAGGCCCAACCATGTTGTTGTAAATGGCAGGATTTTCTTATTTTTAAGGCTGAATAATATTCCATTGCATGTACATACCTCACTTTATTTATTCATCATTCATAAACATTGAGGTTACTTCCATATCTTAACTGTTGTGAATATTGCTGCAATGAACATAAAGTGCAGATATCTTTTGGAAATACTGATTTCAATTTATTTGAATAAATACGCAGAGGTAGGATTGCTGAGTCATACGATAGTTCTATTTTCAATTTTTTGAGGGAAACTTCATTCTGTTTTTTTATACTGGTTATGCCAACTTACATCGCAACCAACAGTGTACAAGGATTCCCTTTTCTCTACATCTTTGCAAGACTTTTGGTTGAATGTTTGTTTGTTTTGTAATAGCCGTCTTAACAGAGATGATACCTCCTTGTGATTTTGATTTGCATTTCCCTCATGATTAGTTATGTTGAGCACATTTTATATACTCATTATTTATTAGTATCTCTTCTTTGTAAAAATGTGTATTCAGGTCATTTGCCCATTTGTTAATTTGATTATTTCTTTTTGTGCTACTGAGTTCTATGAGTTTTTATATGTTTTGAATATTAACTCCTTATTAGATATATGGTTTGAAAATTTTTTCTTTGATTCTGTAGGTTGTCTTTTCATTTTATTGATTATCTCCCTGTCAGTATAGAAGCTTTTGAGTTTGATATAGTTCTACTTATTTATTTTTTCTTTTGTTGCTGTGCTTTTGAGATCATATCAAAAAAATTGTTGACAAGAAGAGTCAATATCAAGGAGGTCTTTTCTTATGTCTCCTTCTGAATGTTTTAGAATTTCATATCTTATATTTAATCTTTAAATTATTTTGAGTTGACTCTTTTGTGTTTGGTGTAAGATAAAGTTCCAGTTTTATTCTTTTGCACAACAATATCGAGTTTCCCAACACTATTTATTAAAGAGACCATTCTTTCCCTATTTTGTATTCTTGGTACCTTTGTTAAAGATCAGTAGACTGTATGTGTGAGTTTATTTCTTGGATTTATTATGTTTCATGGGTCTATGTGTCTGTTTTTATGTTAATACCATACTATTTTGATATAATAGCTTTGCAATATCATTTTAAATTAGGAAGTGTGATGCTTCCATGTTTGTTTTTCTTTCTAAGATTTCTTTGGCTTTTCTGGGGCTTTTGTGATTCCATACAAATTTTAGGATTGTGTTTTCTACTTCTTTGTAAAAAGCTATTGAAATTTTGGTAAGGATTACATCAAATCTGTAGATTATTTAGGGAACTATGGACATTTTAAAAATATTATTTTTTTCCAATATATAAACATAAAATATCTTTCCATGTATTTGTATCTTCCGTTTATTTCATCAATGTTTTATAGTTTCAAGTGTACAAATCTTCACTTCCTTGGCTAAGTTTACTCCTATATATTTTGTTTTTATTTATGCTATTGTAAATGAGATTATTTTCTTAATTTCTTTTATGGATATTTCATTGATAGCGCATTGTAATGCAACTGGCTTTTATATGTTGATGTTTTATTCTACGATTTTATCAAATTCATGTATTAGTTTTAATTTAGTATTTTGGTGGAGTCTTTCAGGTTTTCTATGTATACAATCAGGTCATCTATAAACATAGACAATTCATTTTTTTCTTTCCAATTTTGTTTTTTAACTTGTAGTGTCTTTGGCTTTGGTATCGGGGTAGTGCTCTCTTCATAGAGTGAGTTTGGAAGTACTTTCTCCTCTTTAAATCTTTATGAAAGTTTAAGAATTACTGGCATTAATTCTTATTTAAATGTTTGTTAAAATTCACCAGTGAAGTCAACTGTTCCTGGGCTCTTATTTTTAAGAGGCCTTTGATTACTGATTCAATCTCTTTTCTTCTTTTTTGTCTGTTCATATTTTTTATTTCTTCATTATTCATACTTACTAAATTTCCATTGCAAATTAAGACATAGGCCAGGCATGCTGGCTCACACCTGTAATCTCAGCACATTGGGAGGCTGAGGCTGGCAGATTGCTTGAGCTCAGAAGGTCGAGACAAGCCTGAGCAATATGGCAAAACTCCGTCTTTACAAAATATACAAAAATTAGCCTGGTGTGGTGGCATGCAGCTGTGCTTCCAGCTACGGGAGAGGCTGAGGTGGGAGGATAGCTTAAGCCTGGAAAGCAGAGGTTTCGGTGAGCGGAGATCTCGCCACTGCACTCCCGCCTGGGTGACAGAGTGAGACCTTGTCTCAAAATAAAAAACAAATAACACAGATTCAGGGAAAAAGAAAAACGCTAAATAATTATATAACCTAATGAGTTATTATAACATAAACACCCCTGTAAACATCATCAGGTCAAGTAATAGAACTTTGTAATCTACCCTAGAATACCTGTGCCCTATCTCAGTCACAAGCCACTACCGTCTCCTATAGGCAGCCAGTATTCTGACTTACATAGTATTTACTTGTTTGCATTTTTTAAATAATTTTTTTATCAAAAGGCACCTCCCAGGTGTTATAGTCATGCCAAGTTAAAAAAAGAAATAGGATCTTTGAAATCTCTTGATGTTCAGTTTCCTTGCCAACCTTTTGTTTTACTAAATTGTTGAAAAACCCATGCTGAATTTCCTGTACAGATTCCAAAAATATGAATTGATCATATACTCATCATGCAGTTTAACATGTTCCTGTCTGTATTTTCCCCAGTTTGGTTGTGAGATCTTGAAGCTGTTTTAGACTCAGGTTTAATCTTTTGGACCCAACTATAGGTGACACTTGACAAAAATACGAAAGTAAAAAGGAGTCTAGTTTTCTTGTTTTATGATGTTAGCAGCCATTAATGTTTATATCTATTCATTGGGGATTTAAAATGGTGATATTATAATTCTATCATTTATTTTTCTTTCATCAGTGAGAATCCTTTTACAAAAGCATACTTGTCCTAAGCTACTGTTTGGTTACCCTATGTGATGGTTTAAATTGGGAAGGCAAAATTTACAATTAATTATTTTCCAGACTTCAAGGGAATAAATGAGTTCCCTGTCTTCTCTACCAAAGATGGCCATTTTTAAAAACATTATTATAAGCATGGGTTTAAACATCTTATTTGATTCCAATCCACTGCAATTTTTATCATTACTGAAGTTCAAAATCTCCCGTATTTGGTCAGTAAGAGCCTTTTTCAAGTTGATCCCTAAGTTCTCCAGGAGTCATCAATAGTGTTCCTACTATCTGATAGGATAAAATATTCCAGGCTCAAATTGTACATTTGACTTTCAAACTGGAAATAGACCTTTTTTCTAATAAGTTTTTTTTTTTTTAATTTAATTTCAATACTTCCAATCCAAATTCAGGAGTATAAATTTTTATCTCATAGTACTGCATCTGCATTCTCTTTCTTCCATGGTAATGATCTTAGTTCTCAAGTATAGAGAGATGATAGGTTCAGAATATTCCATAATTACTCATAATTACAAAATGTACTGCCAATATGGCAGGAGTATTATTCCCATTCTTCCCGGTATTTTTCAGTTTTACTATATCTGACTGTCAGAGCTGTAGTCATTGCACACTATACTCTTACCTCTTAGCTCTTATGTAGCTGTAGGTCTATATTTACAGTTAACTATGTATTTAATATTCATGGCTAGTCCTATGTTAACATCTCTCTAATTGTTTGGTTACCTGAAGTCTGTTCTCTGGTATCAGGAATAATGTGAGTTCCCTGAGTTCTTACCTAATAGCAGTTTGTCTGTGCCACCTTTACACTTAAAAATCTGTTTTACTGATTGTAAAATCCTTTTTCCGTACAACATTTTCTTGAATATTTAAATGTTTATCTAGTTTTCTGAGATAAAATGTTAAAAATTCTTGTGATAATGTAATTTTCTTTTTCTTATAAATTAGGTATTACTTTACAAAGAAAATAAAATGCCCAGGAATACAGCTAACCAAGGAGGTGATATGTATCTACAAGGAGAACTACAATATATTGCTGAAAGAAATGAGACAACACAAATCAATGGAAAAATGTTCCATGCTCATGAACAGTAAGAATCAATATTGTTAAAATAATTTTATTTCTATATTAGTATGTACTCTTTAAAAAGAAGTATATCTGTGTGGCAATCATGTCTTCTTAATTAAGTGCCTTAAAATTTTGCTTGTTTAGGAATATGTATTTGCTTGCAAATTGTTTTAATTAATATTAACATAGTTTAAATTAATAAGTCAGACTTAACTGCCTAACAATTTAAAAAAAATTTTTTTGACGTAACCAAACAATAAAATTTTGTTGTCAAGATTTAAAAAAAATAAATAAATTAGGTATTCTTTTTATCTAAATGCACCAAGAAACTTTTTTCTTTAATGTTTATTAATTTTTTAAGGTGCTGTTTGTCTAGGTCAAAATTATCAGGTTTGCAGTTTAGTTCCAAATAATATTATTTTTCAGTTGATTTTGGATTTCATTTATTTTCTTCTTGTATTTTCCTTAAAATGTAAGCTGTTGTAGTTATTAACTCATGTGTTCTGTATAGTTTGGTCTTCCTTTCTGAAATGACTTTCTCTTATTTGTTATTAGTAACACTGTTTTGTATTCTCTTTTCTAAATTTTTCTAATTCTGATTTATATTATTCTTTTATATTTGCTATTAAAATCTTAAGCTCTTTTAGTTTTCTTTAAAATATAATTTGTTCTGTTTGTCAGCAAATCTCATTTGTATATTTTTATTTTCTATAAGAATTTTGGTTTGCTTCTTCCTCTTTTTTTCGTAATATAAATTTACATGGAATGTAACCTTGATCATTTCTGTTGCTAATTTTCATATGAAATTCTACTTTTCATGTTCCTAAAATGAGGGAGAGATTAGGAAAACCTTTTCAACAATATAAAACCCCATTTTCTGTTTTTATTTCCTTACTGTGTTCCTCTCAATTTTGGTTTTGACCTTCTCTCCTTTTATCTTGAGTTCACAGGGGCTAGACTGCTCCAATCCTTTTTGTCCTTCTTATAATGGACATTTTTGCACTCACCTTTTGTAGGAGAGAGCAAATCTCTACTTAGTTCTAGTTCCTGTTTTCAAATTGGTGGTTATCTTATTCTTGAGTTCATGAGTCTTTGCCTCCATTACCTCTGTCTTCCCTATAAAAATATCATACTGAGTGGGCAAAACCTGGAAGCATTCCCTTTGAAAACCAGCACAAGACAAGGATGCCCTCTCTCTCCATTCCTGTTCAACATAGTGTTGGAAGGTCTGTCCAGGGCAATCAGGAAAGTGAAAGAAATAAAGGGTATTCAAATAGGAAGAGAGGAAGTCAAATTGTCTCTGTTTGCAGATGACATGATTGTGTATTTAGTAAAACCCATCGTCTCAGCCCAAAATATCCGTAAGCTCATAAGCAACTTCAGCAAAGTCTCAGGATACAAAATCATTGTGCAAAAATCACAAGCATTCCTATACACCAATAATAGATAAACAGAGAGCCAAAGCATGAGTGAACTCCCATTCACAATTGCTGCAAAGAGAATAAAATACCTAGGAATACAACTTGCAAGAGATGTGAAGGACTTCTTCAAGGACAATTACAAACCACTGCTCAGGGAAATAAGAGAGGACACAAACAAATAGAAAAACATTCCATGCTCATGGATAGGAAGAATCAATGTTGTGAAAAATGGCCATATTGCCCCAGGTAATTTATAGATTCAATGTTATCTCCATCAAGCAGCCATTGACTTTCTTCACAGTATTAGAAAAAAAAAAAGTGCTTTAACTTTCATATTGAACCAAAAAAGAGGCCATATAGCCAAGACAATCCTAAGCAAAAAGAACATAGCATCATGCTACCTGACTTCAAACTATACTACAAGGCTACAGTAGCCAAAACAGCATGATACTGGTACCAAAGCATATAGACCAATGGAACAGAACAGAGGCCTCAGAAATAACACCACACATTGACAACCATCTGATCTTTAACAAACCTTAAACAAACAAGAAATGGGGAAAGGATTCCCTATTTCATAAATGGTGTTGGGAAAACCGGTTAGCCATATGCAGAAAACTGAAACTGGACCCCTTCCTTACACATTATAAAAAATTAACTCAGATGGGTTAAAGACTTAAATATAAGACCTAAAACCATAAAAACCCTAGAAGAAAACCTAGGCAATACCATGCAGAACATAGGCATGGGCAAAGGCTTCATAACTAAAACAGCAAAGCAATGGCAACAAAAGCCAAAATTGACAAATGGGATATAATAAACTAAAGAGCTTATGCACAGCAAAAGAAACTATCATCAGAGTCAACAGGCAACTTACAGAATGGGAGAAAAATTTTGCAATCTATCCATCTGACAAAGGGCTAATATCCAGAATCTACGAGGAACTTAATCAAATTGACAAGGAAAAAAAACAGGCAATCTAATCAAAAAGTGGGTGAAGGATATGAACAGACGCTTCTCAAAAGATGACATTTATGTGGCCAAAAATCATATGAAAAAAAGCTCATTATCACTGGTCATTAGAGAAATGCAAATCAAAACCACAATGAGATACCATCTTATACCAGTTAGAATGATGATCTTTAAAAAGTCAGAAAACAACAGATGCTAGAGATGATGTGGAGAAATAGGAACTCTTTTACACTGTTGATGGTAGTGTAAATTAGTTCAATTGTCGAAGACAGTGTGGTGATTCCTCAAAGATCTAGAACCAGAAATAGCATTTGACCCAGCAATCCCATTACTGGGTATATATCCAAAGGATTATAAATTATTCTACTATAAAGACACATGCACACATATGTTTATTGCAGAACTGTTCGCAATAGCAAAGACTTGGAACCAACCCAAATGCCCATCAGTGATAGACTAGATAAAGAGAATGTGGCACATACACAAGATGGAATACTATGCACCCATATTAAAGGATGAGTTAATGTCCTTTGCAGGGACATAGATGAAGCTGGAAACCATCATTCTCAGCAGACTAACACAAGAACAGAAAACCAAACACCACATGTTCTCACCCATAAATGGGAGTTGAACAATGAGAATACATGAACACAGAGAGGGAAACATCACACACCAGGGCCTGTTGGGGGGTGAAGGGCTAGGAGAGGGATAGCATTAGGAGAAATACTTGATATAGATGACTGGTTGATGGGTGCAGCAAACCACCATGGCACGTGTGTGCCTATGTAACAAACCTGCACATGCACCCCAGAGTTTTAAGTATAATAAAAAATATTTTTTTTAAAAAAAGAAATGCCATACAGTATGATTGAGTTTTTTTTCCCCACACCCTCCTTTCTAATTTTGTTTTAAATAATGTCTTGTGTTTTAGCTTTTGCTATCTACTTGCTTTGTCAGTTTTACGTGAATTGAAAAGATTGAAAGGCTATGCTGGTCAGGAACGGTGGCTCACGCCTGTAATCCCAACACTTTGGGAGGCCAACGCAGGTAGATCACGAGGTCAGGAGTTCAATATTAGCCTGGCCAAGATAGTGAAACCTTGTCTCTAAGAAAAATACAAAACTTAGCCAGGCGTGGTGGCGCATGCCTGTAATCCCAGCTGCTCAGGAGGCTAAGGTAGAGAATTGCTTGAACCAGGGAGGCGGAGGTTGCAGTGAACCAAGATCCTGCCACTGCACTCCAACCAGACGACGGAGTGAAACTCCTTCTCAACTCCATCTCAAAAAAAAAAAAAAAGAAAGAAAGAAAAAAAGAAAGGCTATGCTGTCACACTATCATCTCTCCAGGATCCCTTTATTTTTTAGTTTAAATAAATTCTATTCCCTTTTGTATTATCCCTCATCCACTTCCAAACTTTCCTAAAATGTTATTTTGATATACCTTAGAATGGAGCTATGTTAATGTGTATAACACGGTCTGTAAAGTTTTATATCTTCTGCAGAATGAAAATTCTATGCATCAAGATTTATTGATGTTGTTCGCATATACTCAATGTTCTGTAACTAAATATATATACTACAATTAATTTTTCAGTTGAATCATTTGGATTGCTTATGCTATGTTTAACAGAGCACTTATTGTTTCATTGGAGCTACGCTTAATTTTGTAAATACTAAATGTTGCATATTGCTCTACATTGGTCTTAGTGTATAAGAAGAGGTATACCTTATAATAGTATGCTCTTCACAGAAAGCATAACATTTCTTGAAATTTCAAAAAGCATAGGTAAGTACTTATTAATAAACTGAGCATATTAGAGAATCTTAGAGTTATGATACAGGCAACAAGGAAACAAGGAGAAATGTGTTCCACTTCCCTTCTTCTCAATTGTCTTTTGCTCTAATTCCTTTGTGATTTTCTGTTTCTTCATGACTTTGTCTCAGAATTCCTGTTGCCTTTGCATCTTAAGCTGCAAATACTCACAGAAAAGACTGGGATTCTTGCTGCAGTGACTGACATTACCTTGAATTTCTGTTGCCATACCTGTGCCTTGCAGTTTGGCAGTATGAGAGTCATTGGTAGGATGTTTTGTCTAAATGGGACAACCACATTTGAAGTTGCATAGTCTATAACCTCCAGTAAAGTGTACATGTTGGATAGTTATGCATCATAGTACAAAGATATGTATGGTATTATATAAGCATCTATTTCCCTTCATTGTTTCTATGCTACCGAATGCATTTGTTGTTCCAAGTGGATTAGCCAGTCTAGACATCCTACCAAATGTCAATGCAAGCATGGATCTTCTGTGCACAGGTCTCAAGTGATCAGGGCTTGTCTGCAATGCCACTCTTAAACAGTCAGATCAATACAGTCACACTATTATTGTTTGTTTGTTTATTTTTTTCCACTTTGCTAACAGAAAATGTTATCTGAATACAAGATTTCTTTTTGTTTTCTAAGCAGAAAGTAACATATGACCAGAACTCAAGAGGGAAAAAGTTAGCTGATGAATAAATGCCCAAGAACTTGGGAAGGAAGTATATATTTTTTATTACCCACTAAGCCACGATAAGGGTTATTATCATGAGATAATCATTCCTCTGGAGCAATACGAGACAGGGGACACAGCTGAGTGCGATCATGCCCATGGGATGTGATTAGCTCATGATAACAGCATCCCCTGAACTCATTGCTATTATGAAATGTCTATTTCCCCCCATTTTCTATATATAAATAAATGATTTTGGCGGACAGATTCAATTCCCACAAACTGCAAGTTTGCATTAAAATGCTTCAGCTGTGAGATTCACAGATATTAATTTACCCTTTTGGAATGTTGAACAGTCAATCAGAATCTTTCTTCGTCTCAAGCTGTTTTATGATATTATTACAATGTATTTTGCGACGGAACGGCGGGTAAAGCAAGTTTCAGAGAAATAGGCTTGTTTGGGCTCGATTTAGTTGCTTGAGGGAAACCTCTACATAAAATGACTCTGCCTGCTCACTAAGGCATCCTAACTTTCTCATTATTTTTTTCCTGCCTGACTCAATTTCTTTGCTGCATTTTAGAAGTCTGAAGTTCATTCCTCTAACTAGATTAATAAAAGCAGATTTCTCATTTCATATTTCAGAATTGACAGAGGAAATACTGCCCTGATAATGTCAGAGTGAAGTGAGAAAATACTAGTCCCGAATTTGGGATTTTAAAATTAACTTTGAAATCGGATTGATTTTTGGATTTATCAATAAATGAGAAGTTTTGATATAATAACAAGACTGGCGGGTATGTATACTTTATTATAAATTTATTTGAAGTTTGTGAAAATAGCACAATTAATTTATAAAAATTAAAAAGTCAGGCTGGGTGCAGTGGTTCACGCTTGTAATCCCCACACTTTGGGAAACTGAGCCAAGAGGGTTGCTTTGAGGCCGGGAGTTTGAGACCAGCCTGGGCAACATAGTGAGACCCCCATCTCTACAAAAAAATTAGCCGGAATAGGTAGTATGTACCTGAAGGCTACTCAGGAGGTGGAAGTGAGAGTATTGCTTGAACCCAGGAGTTCGATGCTGCAGTGAGCTAAGAAGGTGCCACGGCACTCTTGCCTGGGTGACAGAGTAAGACCCCATCTCTCTTAAAAAAAAAAAAAAAAAAAAGTCAATGTCATTTCCATCAGCTAAAGAATTTTGGGGAATAATCTCCTTGACCATGCTTATGAAAAGCAGAAACATAAACTAGATTATCATAGACTACTAAAGCATTTTTTTCTCTATATTAAAAAATATTTGTGGCACATGTGTTAATAGTATTAGAATGAATATCTGGTGTAAAAAATAAGGATTGAATCTAAAAACTAAAGAAAGGAAAAAGTGGCATCTTCTTTTTCTTCAAATATATTTTATGGTTGTGGTCAGGCAACCTTTTTCTCATTCCATACATGTATGTGTTGTTCTAATTTTTAGGAGAACATACAAGCAGTCATCATTTAATTAGAGAGTGTACTTAATTAAGCAATACAAAATTTGCTGCTTATCATTATTCTTCTTCTCTATGAATGTTATTACTTTTATGGTGTGAATGATGAAAGAAGCTTGCTTCACACCACATTAAGCCAGAAGAGGAAGGAGCTCATGCACTAACTTACACAGAGCATCTGATAAAAATACAAATTCAGTGATCAACTCTGGAATTATCAAGTGGACATAAATGAACAGTGTTATGATATGAATTTAAAGTATAAGTATTAGTAATGTTTCATGAGTTATTAGAGTTACATTTTTCTTTTTGTTAAAAAGTCTTGGAATGAAATTCTGGCTTGTGTAGTTCTGAAAAGGAAATTTCCTTCCTATTGTGACTGTCAGTTTTATGTGTGAATTTGACTAGTCTGAAGTATTCAGTTATTCAATCAAGTAGAATATTAAATCGATTTTTATATAATTTCTTATATGAATATTTTAGAGAGTCGTGACTAGGTGTTCTTTTGTAGCATTGAATGGGATATTCATGGGGATGTTAAAATAAGTAGGTTTTCTTTTTCAGTGATACAATTGTCAAATCGAAGATGTTTTTGATATTTTGTCTAATTTTCCTTTCCACCTTTTATTTTTCTCTTTCAAGCTGCATTTGGACATTGTGCAAATTATTTTTTGGGCCCTATGATTAAAGATTTCTGAGGTCACATCAAAACAGGAGGTTGAAAATGCTAGTTAAAATAGTTGGGTAATAAAAAAGATGTTAAATGCCATCTTCTTACCCTAAAAATAGGATTTTTTTTTTTTTAAGACTGAAATTTGGAGAACTTAAACGGTGCTAAGTTTGGTGAAAGTAGAAAGATATATGGAAGGCTAGGTTACATGTATAGTGTTTGATTATATATCATAGGTGTCAAGAACATTCTGGAATCATGGTTCTAACACAGATTCTAGACATCTCCTAGTCCAACCCCTTGAGGTAAGCGATGTTAAATACTAACAATTCAGGAGTTAATGATCACAAAGTCTACTTTTAAAATATGTAGGATAAATTATTAAAGAACTTTCTCACGTTGGTTTTGCATGCATTTTACCTACAAGTTTTTATAGTTTACCTAAAGCATTCTGATGTTTATATCAAGTATGGAATAAAATATGAATTTTCACACATTAATATGTATATATAGATAGATAAATGTAATATGTGGTAATTGGAACAGATCTCTACTTAGAGAGTTCAGTAGTAGGCAGGGTTTGAAAGTCAATAATTTATAAATGAAGCTGATAAATAGAACACATTAATTCAAGATACAGCAGACAGCTGAGAACTGAAAAAGCTAACACTTCAACAGCTACCTTCTTTTAGTCACGGTATAATTTTCTATGCTGCATAATGTAGTCCTTCCCTCTCCCAGAAGTACCAATAGAGGCTGGAACTAGGAAGATTAAAATATTACCTCTAACAGTATGTAAAAGTTGATTTGTAATAAAAAAAAAAAAGCAATTATTTTCATTAGTCAACATATTTCTCTTCTCTCATCCCACCCTCATCTCAAATTTTGAGCATGAATATTAGAAAATTTAAGTTAAAAAAACCCTAGAAAATATGAATAAATTCTGAATTATATATTTTTTCATGCGTAGATATAACTATTACCATGAAAATATGTTAACCTAATGAATCGCAAAAAATAGGATGAATATAATGAGAATTTGTCATTGTACTAAAACTAAATTTATGACACCATACTTTCACCTTTAATATCATTTCGTCTTTATTGTCAAGAAATGTATCTAAGCAAATTCTCATAGAACACTAGTCATAGCAAACAAAGCTTTCATAGCAGTAATCTTGAAAAACAAAGCCTTTTGGTTTATATTCTTCGTACTTTTAAAAGTAAATATTAAAACATATTACAATAACAAAATGGGTTAACTTTGTTTAACATAGGGTTTCCTACATTCATTTGACCACAGAATGCCACACCTGTACCTCTCCCGCCAACACCATTAATACCAGTCAACTGATGTTTCCACAAATCACTTTGGGAAATCTAGTGTTGGCCTAGAATGTTGGTGGAATTAGAGGAAGAGTCAGTCCTATTTTTCCATAAAGGGCCAAATAGTGAAGATTTTATAATCTGTAGGCCACATATGGTGTGTGTTTCATATTTGCTTTTGGAGTTACAACACTTCAAAAATGTAGAAAACGTTTTTTGCTTGAGAGTCAGTAGGATGCAGGTCTGATTTGGCCTGTGAGCCATAATTTATTGACCCCTGGATTAGAGGATACAAATAAAAAATAATGACTAAGAAGAGAAAAAATCAATTAATAAATAATTAAAACACACGTGTAGATAACCAAGTGGAATTTTGGCTAAATGGTCATAAATATTGATATGTAAAACAGTAGACATAAACAATAAATGCTTTTATTTCATAATTATGCAATTAGAAAATATATTTAGATAAGCATTTAGTTAGAAATCCTTACACCATGAACAAAAAATCAACTCAAGATGGATTAAAGAATTAAATGTGAAACCTAAACCTACAGAAATCCTTGACAATAACCTGGGAAATACCATTCTGGACACAGGCTCTGGCAAAGATTTCATGAGGAAGACACCAAAAGCAATGGTAACAAAAACAAATTTGATAAATTGGATCTAATTAAAGAGCATCTACACAGCAAAAGAAACTATAAACTGAGTAAACAGACAATGCACAGAATGGGGACAAATATTTGCAAACTATGTATCTAACGAAGACCTAATATCCAGAATCTACGAGGAACTTAAATCAGCAAGCAAAAAACAAACAACCGCATAAAAAACTGGGCAAAGGACAGGAACAGACATTTCTCAAAAGAAGACATATATGCAGTCAACAAGCACAAGAAAAAAATGCTTAAACGTTACTAATCATTAGATAAATGTAAATCAAAACCACAATAAGATACCATCTCACACCATTCAAAATGGCTATATTAAAAAGTCAAAAATAACAGATGCTGGTGAGATTGTGGAGAAAAGGGAACACTTCCACACTACTTGTGGGAATGTAAATTAGTTCAGCCACTGTGGAGAGCAGTTTGGTGATTTCTCAAGGCAGAATTACTATTTGACCCAGCCATCCCACTGTTGGGTACATACTCATAGGAATATAAATTGTTCTACCACAAAGCCACATGCATGTGTACATTGCAGCACGATTCACAATAGCAAAGACATGGAAGCCAGGCGTCTTGGCTCACGCCTGTAATCCCAGCACTTTGGGAGGCCAAGGTGGGTGGATCATGAGGTCAGGAGTTCGAGACCAGCCTGGCCAACAGAGTGAAACTCCATCTGTCCTAAAACAAAAATACAAAAATTAACTGAATATGGTGGCAGGCACCTGTAGTCCCAGCTACTCAGGAGGCTGAGGCCAGTGAATTGTTTGAACCCAGGAGGTGGAGGTTGCAGTGAGCCAAGACCACGCCATTGCACTTCAGCCTGGGTGACAGAGCAAGACTCCATCTCAAAGAAAAAGAAAAAGGAAAGACATGGAATCAACCTAAATGCCCATTAACAGTAGACTGAATAAAGAAAATGTGGTACTAATACACCATGGAATACTATGCAGCCATAAAAAAGAATGAGATCGTGTCATTTGCAGGGACATAGATGGAGCTGGAGGCCATTGTCCTAAGTGAACAGAAAACCAAACACCACATGTTCTCACTTATAAGTGGAAGCTAAACCTTGACTACATAGGGACATACAGTAGAGAACAACAGACACCGGAACCTATTGGAGGGTGGACGGAGGCAGGAGGGTGAAGACCTAAAAACTACCTGTTGGTTACTATGCTTTCCGTCTAGGTGTTGATCTATGTTCCTAACACCTGTGACATGCAAGTTATCTATATAACAAACCCACACGTGTACCCCCAGACCTAAAATAAAAGTTAAAAAAAATTAAAAGTAAATTATACAAAGATGTGTTGATTCAAGATGGCTGAGTATCAAATGTCAATTTTACGAAGTCTTTATTAGAGCACTTGGTGGTCCTTAGATTCTTACAGTATTTATGCCCTATTTGAGTAAAGATAAGGTTATATACAAGTTCTTCTTGCTCTTAAGGTTCACCTATAAGAAAATTATGAGTTAGTATGCAATTTGGAATAAACGGCTTAGAGCCAATTAAGAACAAAGAAAAATTTGAATTTTGGGTCTAGATTCATAGTTCTCTATTGCTAGTGCTACATCACCTGGGGAGAAATAGATTAAATATATTTAAGTATATTTACACATATTAAATATATTTAAATATGTTGGGCAATGAGAAAAGTATGTACTAAGAATGCCTATTTTCATGTATTCATTAATTGAGAAAGCAAATGTTTATTTAAATCTATATTCAAGATATCATGTGTTTACAATAATAAATATTTGGAGACAATATTAACTTTCAAGTGTTGACTATCTTTCATTGCTACAATGAAATTATACATGCCTTATATGAAATAAAAAATTAAAAAGCATTTTTAATTACAATTAAAATATAAGTAGAAAAAATGAAAGTACAAAACAACACATGCTGTGTTTGTGAACACAAGTTTATACACAAATGCACAAATATCTACACATGTACATGTTGATATATTTCTTTGAAAATGATGGAAACAAATTTGGAAAGAAATTTAAAAGTAGTTAACTTTGGCAAGTGGTATTGCTTTTTGCAGATTTTCTATTTTTAAGATATTTTATGCAACAGAGATTTTATGTCTTTTTCAAAAGAAATGCATGCTAGTGTTATTCGTTTGTTGTTTGCTTTTAAAATCTATTCCCTGGCTTTGAAAAGCTTACATTCATTGTATTTCTGGGTTTGCCGATAGAGAATCCCCAAATAAACTGAATATAAAGTAGAAATTTCAATTTGCAAAATACCTGGGTGGAAATAAAGCATTTCTGGCAAAAATGAATAGTGAACTGCATCTCTCTTTCTTCAGATGATAGTGTGGTTGCGTGGTTCTGTACCTTTCATGTGTTGAGACCACAAAGCCGGCAGACTGAGGTGTTAAACATGCCCTCATTTTATGACTTTAGTAATTCACACATCCCTGAGCTTGGCCAGATGGGGATGCCTCTCTTTGTTTAATCTAATATCTCTATTGCATTAATTTTTTCTCCTTTTGTAGCCCAACCAGATAGCTTTATTGAGCTGCTCACGATGCTTCCTGGATCCCCACCGTCCAACTCCCTGAGAGTTGTCAGTTGGCTAGGCATACAACAGCCTGTGGAAGATGGCCTACCATTCCTTCTGATGTTCTTGCTTTAGGACTGACACTGCCTGGCCTGAATCTGATGTGCCATATGACTGACTGCCTGATTACCTTTATCTTCTCCCTCCTAGGTATACCTTAACTTCTAACAAAAAGGGTTTCAACATCACTGTTGAACAGAAAACAGTTTTGTTTTGTTTGTTTGTTTTTTAACATAGTTTATTATTTTTTTCCAAGGGTTTAAAACCTCCAATCCTAAACAGCAGAATGTGACCCTCTGCAAATAGCTCAGGTCTTTGAGGTCGAAGGACTCCCTCACTGCACGTCTGTCTTGACAGATTGAGGCCCTAGAACAACATAGCTTAGTCACACACTAACCAGCAGGGAGAAAGTCTGTGCCTTTTATTAAAGCCTACCTACTGGCTTAGTGTTTGGAATTCAGTTCTACCTATAAATCAACATCAGAGCATACAACCCAGCGTGTTCAAGAGCTTTGCTTAAACATCAAAGGAAGAACACAGACAAGCACTATGATAGAAATATAACTAATCACTTGCAAATACATCTTTCCTGTCAGTAGGAGCTTAACCTTTCTGTTTAATGTGACTAGGAAAGAAATTCAGTTATTTCCATTCTATATGTTTTCTTTAAAGAGGTATAGAATTTTTCTATGAAAAAAGAGTATTTGCTCTTAATACAGACCAGCGTAGCATTTCAGAAGTCTGCAGTTGAAGAGAGCAACAAAAAGCTGAAGTCTGTCCAATAGTAAATGCTGTTTATCACCTAATGAAAGACACATTACTTCTATGAATCTTATATCTGCTAGGAAAATCTCAGTTTTGATCAAGTGGCACTGGGCTAAAAGTAAAGCATAATAAATATATTTATTTTAAAAATGGGGGAAATAGATTTCTATTTGTTGACTGGCAGTGAATACAATTTGATGCTTTGTGGTACATTCATTGGGATCAATTTAGCTTCATCTGCTGCTCATGGTTTTATCCATTCATGAGGGGCCTAGGAAGGATTTACTTGAGGTGCTCAGAAAATCCTAGAATCTATAAACTGTTCCTTTAATTTGAATGCTACAGATTACGGATGAAAGTTTGGTCACCTGTGCGGATCAGTGGGATTAGAGACATCAAAGCAAGTAAAAATAAGGAAGACAAGCAGAGAAACAACAAACAAAAAGAACTCCATCACTGAAACCGAAGGTAGTGCCAAGGGAATTGGAAGGTTTGGGTAGAAATATTGTATTCCAAAGTGGATTTGTGCTTATGCTGTTGCTGTTTCTAAATCTAGGATAAATTGTGGAGACATGAAGTCTTAGAGTCAGCATATCTGAGAAAGGAATCGTCTATTATTTTCTGATTTGATATTTCTGTACAGTATAGATAATCTTGATTTTCAAATGTTTATGTGTAATAAGTGTTTTTATGGAGGCTGTAGCATATTTGGTATTGATATTTGTGAGGTTTTAATATATACACATATATGTGAATGTTTGTGTATATAAGAGTTGGTATAGTCTAGTGATATTAAGATTGATATTAACCTTAAAATAAAGTAAAAAGAGTAAAAATATTGAGTTTGACAAAACTAAGAAAGAATCCTGGATCCACTGGTGTAAGTTTTGGAATCATAGGGAATATTAATACTTATTTTATAGTTGTGAGAATTAGATGGGCTGTCTCATAGAAATGCCCAATGCATTTTAACAATCCTGTAACTCGTACCTAGTAATAGTAGTATCAAAAAACAAATAGGGGTTAGTACCTTTATGCCTTACAACTGGATGTGTCAAGGTAAGATTTACTCAACCTCAATTACTCTCAGTATTTTCTTATCTAGGATTTAATAATGATAAGCTTAAAATTAAAAAACAAGACCAGGTGTTTGTAGGTTACCTATTGGATACTGTGTTTATTACCTGGGTGACAAAATAATTTGTACACCAAACCCCTGCACCGCACAATTTAGCTATATAACAAACTGCATATGTACCACTGAACCTAAAATAAAAGGTAAAACAAACCAAAAAACTACCTTACTTTTTCTGATACTGATAGCAGAATTTTAACAAGAGTTGTTAGGTTCACCTATATCTGGAGTCTGGAACAACCTCTCCATTCTCCTCTAGTTTCAAATATACCAACTATACTAAATAGAGCATGTATATGGTCTCTTCTCACTCACTACTCCCCTAGCCTCATGTTTTACCTTAGAAAATGTACTCTGTGTAGAGACATGGCTCCTATATGTGGGCGCATTCACATATATCAAGGTTAATAGCCACTTTCCCACTGGCAAATGCTAATCCATAGTGCCAATGAGTCTTCATTAGAATAAAATATAACTGTTGTGCCCATTTAAATAAAGCATTTCTGACAACATCACAGAATGATTACACTATAAAAATGCTAATGCACATCCAGTGTTTTGAGAGAGATTGTAAGATCCTTGAGGGCAAGGATTTGTTCTATCCTTAGGTTATGTACTCTATAGACAACAGTGGAACACTTAATGATTTTGTTTTTAACAGCTAATTCTCCTTGTTTTGAGAAAAACTTAAGAGTAATAACTTCCTCAGGCATCCTTCTTAGAAGAAGAAAATAGATTGGCAATTTTCGGAAATCAGGTCTGCAGGATCTTAAGACCATTACAAACTTCTGTGATATTCAGTTCAGAGTTTCCCAAGAAAACAGAAAATTAACAAGTCTCTGAGACTTGCCCCTTTACAGATGTCCTCTGGAAAGGAGGGTGGATAAGCCCTTGCTAAGTAATCCTGTCCAGAGCAATTTCCCTCTGCTCTCAATCTCCTGAGAACTCCTTCTCCTTCCACATCTCATTCCTTTATGTTTAGATCTTCTACCTTTGCATTGAAGGTTCATTCATGATTATGTATAGAATTCATTAAAAGCAATGCTCTGAACCTCATAAGCTACTGAAAAGATTAACATTAGAAGATTTGGAATGAGTGGTGGTAGCCATAATAAAATGTCTGCTGAAAATAGCTATTCTGGTAATTAACTAAGTACTAGCACAGTACAGCTAAGTGTCATAGTGGGGTGGGTGAGTGTATTAGTTTGCTCTCATGCTGCTAATAAAACATACCTGAGACTTGGTAACTTATAAAGAAAAAGAGGTTTAATGGACTCACAGTTCCACGTGGCTGGGGAAGCCTCACAGTCATGATGGAGGGTGAAGGAGAAGCAAAGTCATGTCTTACATGGCGGCAGGCAAGGAGAGCTTGTATAGGAAAACTGACTTTTATAAAACCAACAGACCTTATGGGACTTATTCACTGTCATGAGAACAGCAGGGGAAAGACCCACCCCCATGATTCAATTACCTCCCACCAGGTCCCTCCCACAACATGTGGGAATTATGGGAGTTATAATTCAAGATGAGATTTAGGTGGAGACACAGCCAAACCATATAAGTGGGGATGGAGGTTAGGAGTGGAATTTGAGAGCAACAGGTGAGCATTACCAGTGTACTAAAAAGCAGTCACAAAGGCTTCCTTTATAGTCACTCAACATATAACAAGATGAGAGAAAGTACTAAGTGGGATATTCTGATTAATTCAGAGGCCATGAAAAAAACTGATCACGTTAGTAATATTTATTAAATACAAGCTAAGCATACATTCAAATTTCATTAGTAGTTTTATAACTTCATCTTATGGAATTTGCAGAGTATTCTTCTGCTATTCAGAATCTATTTGTTAAACAAATGTATGTGTATTTAAAAATATATATTAAGTATTTTATTAACAATATGTCCTAATTGATTCATTAATGGTACTTGAATATGCAAAGAACATACAACTGTTTTCTGTGCATCAGTTTCCTTAGATGATATTTATTTTATCCTTGGTTTTATGTGTAATGTTGCTAAGTTTCTGTGGTAACTCAATCACTTTATATAAAATGGAGATTATTTCATTAACTACCAAGGCAGCTACTATTTCTGGATGTTACTGTGTCATAGGAATGAGTTGAAGCAATTTTCCAGTGACACAAAATGCTTGGACCACACTTACGTGTAGACTCGAATCTCCTCCCTTTTGAAGGGGTTCTCACAATTAATAGATGTTATGAAACCTAATCCTGCCTTGTCCTTCTCAAACCCCACACATGTGCTCATCCAGACACGTACCAAGTTGTTAGACATGAACAAGGTCTGCATGACCTTCACAGAAACTAAACTATGTAAGAGAAATAGACAGAAAACTGCCCTAATCTCTACTTTACTCAGGCAGAAGAGTCTATAAATAAATGCATTTGATTGTAGTAAGGAATACTACATGCTATTCTTAAACTAATGTCTATTGCTGTCCTGGGAGGGAGAACAGTTATGACAAATTATCTTTAAGAATCTTGTGCTAGGAGCGTTGGCTGCTTGTTTGTATTCCTTTAACTGAGAACACCACAATGGTATTGTCAGTACCTCCTCAGACTGGCTATCAGGAAGTGACAACTCACCTAGGAATTGTTCAAACTCTCAGAAAAGCATATTGGACTCTGTCAGAGGTCATAGCTGTTCTTTTCAAAATGATGGAACGTGACTGTCACTTTTTCCATTTTTTTTTTTTTTGTTCAGTTCCCATGATCTACGTCAGCTCATCTTATTTCCAATATTTGTTACCTGCCATCCTCTCCTTTGTGGAACTCCAGACCTCCGTAATGTGAAAGCAGTCCTGGCCCTTGGTTTGTAGAAAACTCCAGTGTTAGAAAACTCCATGCCTTAGAAAGCTATTGGGTACTAGGCTTAGTATCTAGGTGACAAAATAATCAGTAAAATTTACCTACGTAACAAACCTGCATATGTACCCTTGAAGCTAAAATGTTTTTTAAGAGGGCTAATGTTAGCTCTCTTTTTATTTGTGTTTCACTGACCCTGAAGTGTGGGTAGGGGATTCTGGTCCTTACAGTGGCAGCAAAGTGATAGACAATTGAAATTTATTCTAGTTCAGTTTACCAAAGGTGAAGTTTATAAGCAGTTTCTTCATAAGTTACCCATATATAAGCCCAGTTCGACAGAGTAAATATATTCTGGTTGGATCATATGATTCAATTTTATTGGAAGAACATGATTTTTCTCTATCTTTTGAAAGTTATTAACTTCGGCATTATTTTTCCCAGCCTGCTTTTATGATAATATATATTATGCTACCAGATATCTGAGTCATCTGAGGCATGTGTTTCCTGTACTACAAACTTCTCTTTCAGTAGGTTTATGAGCAAGCAGAATTGACTCCATTTGAGAGGCATGGGAGGGACCCTCAGTAATCAGCCCTGTGCCTCCTGCCATCTCCTCTCTCCTGAACCATGTAGCTGAGCAGATGAATATCTTGAGTCATGCAGCTAATAGCCCTTGGAAACTGTCTCTCTGTTGAGTAGGCTGTCAAAAAAAATCTGGGAACTCAAAATATCAGTTCATGCTATTCCTCCCAAACTCATGACTACAACAGAACTGCTGACCTTCAATTTGGCACCTGCTCTTGCTAAGCTCCTTGAATCTGATATTTAGGACTTTTCCAAAATATTACTGCCTTACCTAGACACCCTTTCTTAGAGCCAAGGTAAGAATCTAGTCCTCTTATTCTAGCAAGTCTGTTTGTCACTCATGGGAATTCTATGAAATTAGGACAAATGCCAATTATTTCTACTGGGCAGTAATAAATATTTGAGTTCACGTAATCAGAACTATTCACTACTTTACAATTTTATCATGTTTTACCTATTTCCCAAAGTAATTATTGTTTGACGTCCCCACAAAATGTTGGCATTTATGAAGAACTATTTTGACTTCATCATTTGAACAGCCCTCAAAGCTTCCAAAAATCTAACTGTCGATGATTCTGCCTTTTCCTGGGCCTGGGTGAGTCTAATGGCTTCACCCAGGCTCAAGTTTCTCTAGATCACATTAATATACTACTTGTAGAAATCAGAAAGACTCTCTAACTTGCTTAGTTTAATGGTCAAGGACATCTCTGCCGTGTTATCCTTGGCGGCATATCAATAAAATTGAAAAATGGGAAGTGGGAATAAGAGGTTAAATTGGTTAGACATAGAAAGCATCCCTTTTTTCTCTGACTACTTAGGGACAGATGGTGAGCCAATGGAAAGTGAGCAGAGTTGGGATGTCAATGTAATGTAGGTGTTAATTTTTACCATTATCTCTGTTATGCTGGATAACTCACCCTATCTCATAGTGTTATGCTAGACAACTCACTGTGTCTCACAGTGTCTAGTTTTCTCTCTTTGGAATGAAGATGATACAAAACTAAATTTTAGAGACAAGCTGAAAATCACGAAGTTGTTTAAAAAGTTCCATAAACATTATGAGCTATATCTCTGTTCCCTGAGTTTTGAGGTTCTCCTCAACATGGGGAAAAATACTTTTCTTTTGAAAAAGAATAATGTCTGTCTTATAGAATATTAAACTTCACAGGTGATGTACATGTGACATATTAGCAGCAGATGACAAATGTCTAGTTTCATAGGTCTGGAAGAGGCTCATTGGGCAAAATACTTGGTAAAGGTGAGTAGATCAAGAAGCCTAGAGTTAAACATGTGTGGGTAACAAAGCCTGCCTAACCCTTCTTCCATTAGGTAGCTGCTTACATAAGTAACTATGAATAGTTCACTTCTCACCATTTTCCAATAAAAAAATTTAAACAAAGTAGCAAATTTGATACTATGTTAATTTATGTTAGTATATAGTAGCATATTACTAAAAAAATTATCTGATACTGATACTTGATACCCTAATCTTCACATTATATCCTGAGACTTTATCATGAGACCTACAGGAAACATTTTTCTAACCAGAGTTGAGAATTCTCATCTTTTGGAATTTGGACAAACCCATATTGAAAAGTATGCTCTCAAAGAGGTGGTTTTATCTGTAATATACAAAAAGTTTGCAAGATTTTCAGTGGCTAATAAGAGAATGAAGAGCAAAGAAGAAAAACTGTTGGCTCCAAAATAGAAATGGAAACATCAAAATTATTATCAGTTTATGTTAAATTAAATGTCTCAAAAATGTAATACCCCAACTAGTCAACTACAACTTAACTCATAACATTTTAGACACACACACACACACACACACACACACACAACTGTATAAGGTGTAATGTGGATACATTTTAATATCTGATGGGGGCCTATAAAAGTAAGAAGATTGAGGGCAAAGGAAGATGTGAAAATAGTCCTGCCCACAAAATCCCACTTACAGAGAGAGAGAAAAAAATCATAACATTGTTTAAGGAGGATCTGTTACACATTTTTAGCTTTGTGCCTTCTAATTGCTGTTTGATAAACAACTAAAAAATGTTTGTTTTATTTATTAATACTACTTAATGTTTTCATCACCAGAGCAGCCACAGACTTGCCCTCTCTTTAGTATTAGGCGCTGCTGATGTCTAATGACACTAAAAGACATTCAGGTTTGCAGACCGCCACATCCTTAATCTTATCCCTTTCTCCTTCTTCTTCTTCTTCTTCCTCCTGCCTTCCTCCTCCTCCCTCTCCTTCTCCTCCCCCTCCTTCTCCT